>NC_051156.1:205549489-205636453 GCF_013339745.2 Dermacentor silvarum
AAAAGATGGCACAGCTAAACGTGCCCAAGATTAGGCTTAAATACAGAAAATAAATTTTAAAAAAGAGATTGACACGCCGCGGTAGTAGCTTAGTGGCTAAGGAGTTGCGCGGCTGAGCTCAATGCCACCAGTTCGGTACCAGCCGCTGCGGCCCCATTTCGATCGGATCGAAAGGCAAAACTTAAAGGCATATACTTAAATTCAGGTGCACAATAAAGAACCCTAGATGGCCAAACTTAATCCGGAGTACCCCATTAGGCGTGCCTCTTAATCAGATCGTGATTTTGGTGCGTAATATCGTGCAATTTAATTTTGTGTTCGGGAATGTACAGCAGCGTTTGCGCCAATCGCGCAATCTGACTGTAGATAAGACTGCGTTACTACGAAATCTGTGACAACGTTCGAGCATCTTCAAATAGGCGCGTCTTGCGCCGAGTGACGAATCGATAACAGTGACAACTGAATGAAAAGCAGTCGCTGTAAAAAAAAATAATCTGTGCGCATGAAAATACTTGAATGACAGATAAAATATTCCCAAAGGCTGCTCTTATCCACCACTCCTCCGTCTGTTGAGTATTATAGACAAAAATACTTCATTGATTATTTATTTATTTATTGATTGATTGATTGATCGATTGATTGATTGATTTAGTTTAGCTGTTTCCTAAGGGAGCGTGCTTGGTGTGCTCTCACATTGGCCATAATGTAAGACTTGATGAAAGCCAGACACCGTCGAGTGCACGCTATCTCACACAGCAAGAAGTGGAACACTATCTACACTTCAGTCACCCCTTTCCATTTTATTATTTTATTCTTTCAACGCACAGCTACACATAAGCATACGCACGGTGCTTGAGACACTGTAAAAATAAATGTGCTCGTATACCTGTCTTTCCTAGAAAGGGGAGAAAATGGCTGTTGTCATGAAAGATTGGCAACACATTCCTGGCACGCACGGCGAAGTTCGCAAGAAGGGTTAGCGGCTCTGAGTGCTGTCACAGCAGGCGACAGTGAAATGGCTCGAAAATATTCGAGCCCCTGGCGCTTGTGACATCAAGCGGCATGGGAACGCAGACAGATGTCAAGTTCACGCTCCCGGCAATGCCAGCTTTTTTTTTTTTTTTTTTTTAACTATTTCACTCCACTAGCGACGCGTGATGGAACGCCTCTAAGAGGGTTGGAGTAACGCTGTAAGAACATCTGATCCCGAACGTAGTGTAGTTTGCCGTGCCAAGGAATGTTACAGCGTGCCTCTTTGGCCCTTGAGCCCAGTGTTGCGTAAGGAAGTTCTATTCGAGCGCCATTGCGCTTTTCGAGCAGAACGTCATCGCCCGTTCGAACCTGTTTTTTTTTTTTTTTTGGCAATGCTGGTAAGAGCAAAAAACTCTTAGTACATCGGCGATATCCACAGCGGACTTTCTATAGTTCTCTTAATCTTTCCCTCCCATTTTTTCTTCTCCCAGTGCAGGGTAGTCAACCGGGTTCAGTCCTGGTTAACCGTCCTACCTTTCATTTATCCTTTTCTCTCTCTCTCTCTGTCTCTATCTGATAAAAATATCTGGTTTTCTGCAGCGCTTAACACCCGTAAGGTGCCTGGCGCCCCATACGTGGATTGATTTGATCTGACCTGTCGGAAAAAAGGCCTGAAAAATTGGAAAAAATTCGAAGTCATTAGTTGAGAAACTTTTTGGACAACGTCCTTGAAACTTCTTTAATTGCAAGGGTGATGTGTTGCGAACTAATTGGTACATACTGAACAAGTAACGTACTGCGCAATATGTAAGATGAACGGCGGAAACAAAGGTGGTCTGTCAGGTCTCGCAAGAAATCTAACAGGAGGGACGCTCGACAAGAGATCGACAAGAAGGACACTCTGTCCTTTTTTTCTTTCCTTGCTTCTCCAAATATTTTTCTCAGTACGTTACTTGTTCTTTTTATTTGCATTTTGAGAGGCGCGTTAACACTGTTCAGCAGGAATAAATTCCGCAAGATTAAAATAATTTTTTTTAAGGTTCATGCGACAAGCTTGCAAGTATCTTGCTGTAAAGCTTTGTTTCGTGCAATAACAGTGTAATTTCAAGACAAAGTGCGTTCGAGGCCACGACCAGGAGCAAAGTGATTGATGAGGCGTGGGTTCCCTGACTCAGCCGTGGCCCTTATAGTAATGACACTGAAAACGCATAGAAAATGAGCGAGGTTTGCCATGTGACTTCGGCGAGACTAGTTGTGCCCAGCTTGGCTTTCTTGACGAGCTCAACAGCACAGCTACATCATCACGCGCTACGATTGCTTAACTGTCCAGAATACTCAAAACGACCTGAAGTCTATGGCCAACAGGCACGTTATCAAAAGAAAGCGCTAGTAGTCCACCAGAAATTTCTCAAAGCGAGAGACTGGTCTGGCAAGTATTGATTAAAGTTTGCATCATCTAATGTCAACGGACACCTAGTTTTTTTTTTTTTACCTGATTTTGATTTCATTCCTGTGCCACATTTTGTGTTGTCTTTTTCGGGATCATACCTTTATTGTATTTTATGTAGTATGACATTACGTTGGATTGTGCCTTGAGTAAACTTGTTTTTGTGAACTCCTTTTTGTGCATTTATGTGATCTGGCAGCAATATTAAATGCAAGATATGTGACTTTTGAATTTTGTGCTCTTTATTCTTTTTTATTTATGCCATTTCCTTGCAATTTTAGTACGTAATAATTTTTTATGAAAGGAAGTAACCGGTGCCAATTTAAGCCGCCAACATGTAAATGACGTGAAATAATAAAAAAAATAATCCAGTTGTTACAGAGGTGCGGCCCACCGTTGTAAATAGAGGTTGCGATAAACCTCAAGCAAAACAACTTTTACGCCTCCAACGTTGCATTTAGGCTCACGCACTTTCACTCATACATACAAAACAGACACACGGGTTACTCATTCCATAAATGGTAGGCTTCTTATTTACAAGCGAACGCAAGCACACGCGATGTTACAAGTTTGGAAACGGGACCCGCAGCACGTGGGAGATATCGACATATGCTGAAATCGCTCCCTAAAACGGCTAGCATGTCGACACAACTCGTCTGGTACCACTACGACAAGGCAAAGCAGTGCTTCCGCATTACCTAGTCGACGTCTTTTTTTTTCTTTCTTTTTTTGTTTGTACCTTCGCTTCTCGATACGTGCCATATATGGCTACGCATGGAGGGTTCACCTGGGACAACAGCGCAGACAGACAATAATGGAGGGAAGGAGAGAACCAGGTCACGACAAATAGAAAAGGTAGCATGAGAAGACCCTCAAAGAAGTATGTCTGTATTATTGTTTTCTTGAACTTGGTGCATTACGCTGTCGATGGTATGCTTTTCACAGTCGTCTAGATATGGCAACTACTATGAAAGCAACAATACAGAATACCGAAACGCAACGCCAGCTGTTATAGATCGAGGAGGGCTGCCACGCGTGGCCCGAGGCAGTGCGTCGACAGACAGAAATGTTCAAGGGCGTCCGCGATATGACGGTTCGCGGGCGATTAGCTAAGCTGGCAAATTCATAATCATTGAGACAGGAGATAACGAGGATGGCTAGGACAGGGAATTACGTGACAAAATTGAAGCCGAAAAAACTCGGCCCAATAACTAGTAATCATGGGTGGTATTCTGGACATTGTCAAGTTCACCTAGATTGTCGAATTCTGCAATGGTGGCATCTTGACCAAATAGAGGGCTCGTAGCAGCCCCAGGGGCCAATCACAGCTTATAAAATGGCAAGTACAACAATATGGTGGAATTCGGCGATGTCCGGAATCGCACTCCAGTCACAGTAAATGGTAATGTCTTCTATCACCGCGCTAGCCGCGATTGGTGGGCGCCATTGCGAAAACATGACGGATACACGACAGTAACGTGCAGCTGACGCACTCACGCGTAGCTATACGAAGACAATAAATGTACATGTTTCAATAAATGACCGAAGTTGCACAAACATATCTTGAGAAACTGTGCACAGATCAGCTGGCAAAGCAGCCTACCGCGAACCAAGCACACTGGTTTATTTATTCGATTGATTCATGGGGTTCAACATCTCAAAACCAACACTCTGGCTAAGAAAGACGCCGTAGGGAAGGATTAATACTTGATCATCTGTAGTTATTTATTGTGCACCTGAATCTAATGGCACGTACGTTCGAGTGGTCACTTTTGAGCTCTCTAGAGCGTTCTCGTGGCTTTGGTTTACATTCGGCTGGTACAAACACAGCGCTCAGAACAGATTTGTCTGGTTCATTCATAGCGCCACGCTCCAACTGAGAGTGCTTGGAAGCACGCTCACCCTCAAGCTGGGAGCGAGATCCGAGATCCGACAGAATATCCCGATCACGTGGCTCGTCCGATTGCTCTGGGCGCTGCTGAAAGTTCGGCTGGGGCAGGCTTTCTGTGGATTCAATTTCGAGAGGGTTCCGCATTGCTGAAAACCACCGAGTTGGAGCGCTGTAGGAACTTGTCAAACATACCATAAGTACATTAGCGTTTTTGCATTTCGCCACCATCGCAATGCAGCTTCCGCAGCCGGTAGTTCAACCCATGACTCCTTGTTGAGCAACAAAGAAACATATATCGACTGTGGACACCCCTGTGGACACTCCTGATGATTTTCACGGAGAGTTGGTTTGCAAAGGCTTACAGTGTGCGATGTAATGATTTCTCCAAGCTTGTTTCCTTCCTCCGTGTTTATATTACACTCGTACGGAAGGTGCATTGGAAAGTGCGTTGTGAGATCTCAGCGTCAGTCCAACAGCCACACATAAGGAGAAGAAGAGAGAATGGAAAGGGATATAGAGGTTAACCAGAATAAACTTGTGGTAGGCTGTCCAGTATGAACAATGGAAAGAAAGGTCGACAGTAAGGAATTATCCGGCACACACGAGGAAGCGTCTAGCGACGATCATAGCTTCACACGTTTGGGCGAAGAAGAGCCTATAGCACCTACGAGACAAGGTCGAAAGAAAGAATGAAAAAAAAAAAGTGGCGTGTATTTTTTTTTAATCTATCATGAGGGCGAAAATTCCGATGGCCGCAGAAATGGTGCAATGTTTGATATCTGTCTGTACGAGTTTTCTCAAGCAATCATGGCAGCAAACACCAGTCGTTGCCACCATACCTGGCCATGCCTGATTTGTTGTAGTTATATGATCAAGTGAGGAAGTGATGCTGATATCTTAGTAAATGTTCAAATGAATGAGCAGAACAGGTATAATAATTATTTCGTTCATTCATTTCTTCAAGTGCGCGCAAGAATTCATCGGGCAGCCACCATAACTTGTTCGTATCTCCGAGAACGAGGCCTTAGTATATCCATCCAAAAATGCATGTCATTTTGCGTTTCCGCACAAACTCATGACACCGTACACTAGCTGTTACTCTCAATAGCCAGGCTATCACATACCGGAAGTCTCAACGCTTCTTAGGTGTGATTATTGACAGGGACCTTTCATGAAGCCCCCACTGCATCTACCTGTAGCGGAGACTAAATTTGGTTGTGCATATCATGAAGTTTCTGTGCGGAAAAACCTGGGGAACATCGGTACGGTCCATGCTGAAGCTGTACAGAACACTGTTTCCCGGCTTTTTACGGTACAGCTTGCCGGCTCTGGTGAACACATGCAAAACAAATATTCGCACCCTCCAAAGTTTGCAAGTCCAGGCTCTACGGACATGTCTTGGACTACCACGATGTGCCTCGACTCATGCAATAATCATGATTGCTCGAAACTACTTGGTTCCAACTTACGTCACGGTCGACAAGCTCAGAGCACACATTCGAAATTTGTGTCGCGTACCCAGTCACTACATTGCTGCTTTGCCGGCACAAAAACCTCAAGTCACATTTTCTAATTCTGTTGCAACATATCAAGGCTGCCTCCCGTCAGGTTTTACACCAGCAGCAAGACCACTTTTACCCTTACGGTGCCTACCACAGCCAAGTACACCTCACGATAGCGGGAATTACGAAGATGACCCGTCATTCCACAGTAGCTCTACGACAGTTGATAATATCACTACTGAACGAGGCATATGAACAAAGAAAGCACATTTACATCAATGGATCTGTCTCAGCCATCAGCTCCACAGGTACTGTTATCATCCCGGCCTTACAAGTCACAGTGAAGTTCAAAGTGTCCCAATAACGACCTCGACGGCAACAGAACTTGCCGCCCAACGTGCCACTGTTAATATCATCGCACTAGCAAAACCTCGAAAGTATGTCATTTTTTGTGACTCCAAGGCAGCCCTTCAGAGTCTGCAGTCAGCCTTACGACGGAAAAACCCATGAACAACTGGTGTTTCAGATCAAAGAGGTTCGTCATCAAGCCCTCATAAACGTACATGACATCATCTTCCAACGGCTTCCGGCACACTGTGGCATCGTCGGTAATGACCTTGCTGATGATGTCAACCAGTCAGCCCATAAAGAAACCCTGACCATTACCTATACCCCTATCTAGGACAGACCCTGCGAGGGGTCTTCGTCTACTTGCTCAAACCAGGACTGAAACTTCATGGAACACCCCGATTTTCTCGAACTGTCGTCTACACCAACTGGATCCAACACTGAAGCTGCAGATTCATGGAAATTCTCCCGCCGTTATGCAACTTTACTTTACCGCCCCTGGTTAGGAGTGGCCTTTTACGAAAGCCTACTTATTCCTTATTGGAATGTCCGACACACCAATCTATGACTCTTGCAACCGTGAAGAGACGATTGAGTTCGTATTGTGTTTTTGTAATCTTTATGACATCGAACGCGATGTTCTTCTGAGTGTGTTAAACCGATTAAACAGCATACCCTTTTCAGAGACAAAGATTTTTGGACCATGGCCCCACGTGTCGCAGGCTCTGAAAGCGACGCAGGCATTGCTACGATTCATGAACTCGACTGGCCTCAGTGACCAATGTGAAGTGTTGGACGGCCGCACGTGTTCACACTGAGAGTACCTTCTTCTCTCTCGTTTCTTTCTTTTCATCCCTTTAAACCCCTTCCCCCGTGTAGGGTAGCAAACCGGATGTGCGTCTGGTTGACCTCCCTGCCTTTGCTTCCCTCTTTTTCTTCTTCTGCTCCTCCTCCTCCTCATTCATTCATTCATTCATATTCATTCATTTATTCGTTCATATTTTCATTTATTCATACAATATTCATTCGCTCAACAAACGAAGGAAAATGTGCACCGAGTGACCAATTTTTTTTTCGTCATATTCATATGAACCCAGCAGACAGTGAGGCCAAAGAAAGAATGGGGTAAATTAATTGCGATTTTTATTTGAAACGTAGAAATAGCAAGGAAAATAGAAATGAATGTGGGTGAACAGACAATTGTGGCGGTCGAACCCACATCCTGGCCATACGCATACGATCCTCTATCAATAGAGCTACGTCGGCGCGGCTATTGTATCGTCTACATTCTTGGGTATATGTGCAGTGTACTAGATGATTGTTAAACAGCGCCAGTCACGGCAATGACAGCGCATGTGATTCATTCGTTCGACCAATAAATTTGTTGATCAATCGAAAAGAGGCTAATACTAAGTACTAAGCTGTGCGCCAGGCACTTACATGTACACTCGCAATCACAATCACAAACGCGCACCTGCGAGCGTTCACAAACGTACACACGCGCACACAGGCACGAGGGCGCACAGGATACACATGCAGGTACAGGAAAACATTTATTATTGCGATAGCAATTATATGGACACTCAAAAGCAGATTTCTGCCGTCGCCGTCGCCGTCGCCGTCGCCGTGAGGTTCCGTATGACGTCAATGGAGATGAAATCGTTGCCGCGCGCCGCCGAACGCTGTATGTGCGAGTGAAAGGGCGCGAGGGACGCGCGCTTTCAAGGGGAGTGAACGCACGGCGGAGAACAAACGCGCGTTCTGCGCCGTGCTCCCTTAAGGGCTGCAGAAGTAGGCGTCTCTTTCCTCCTTTACGATCACCATATATGTAGAGCAAACGCGCCTTCTTCCGACGCGCGAGAGGCCGTGGGGGAGGGAGGGGGGGGGAAGGAAGGGAGGCGACGTTTAGCTGTGGCACCAAGTGCCTATTTATATCAGAGGCTTCGGCAACAGTCACCAACGCCGCACGCATTTTGAGCGAACGCGGACAAAACGCCGACGGCGTCGACAACAGTTCTGCGTGTTGCCGGTGCTGCATGTCCAAGTTTATACAGCTGATAAAGCTAATATCATTACTCCGTATAGCTCTCTACAAATTTGCTATCGCAATTGATGCTTCGCCTTTCAGGTGAAACTGCGACAACTTTTTTTCAGTGCCTAGTTTCCGAGGCTTACGTTCCAACGTAAATTCAAACGAATGTTCCAAAGGCGCATTTAAAACGGCACTCTCAAAAAAAACAAGATAAAGTTCAGTTAGGCAAAAGCACGAACGCGGCCCCTAACGACCATTACGAGATTAAGGCAGCAAGGGAAATTTTGCGAAAGTGGCTGCAGGAGGGTTGACACCTCCTCTAGGCTCCCCTTACCCTGCATGCTTTCAGTGCAGCACATTTCTCAGTGTTTACCCCCCCCCCCCCTCCCTTCTTTTCTATTTTATTCCCTTTGAAGCAGACTCATCCGGTTAGAATTGGTTCTTACAAGGCGTATAAGCGCGAGACCGCAGTGGAGACTACTGAGGAACAATGAAAGAGCAGAAAGCTGGTGCAAACATGCGCTCCCTTCCTTCCCCTCGTTAGACGTGGCCCTCTCAGTCAACAGCGCGTGGGGGAACAAGTTCCAAAATTTAAATTCAAGAGAGAATGAATAAAACAGCTTCAGTTGGCGTCGTTCGGCTTCCGCTACGTAAGTGTATGCGTAGTGTGTAATACGCCAGACATGGAACACTCGTTCCTTTGTTGTTGTTGTTTTTTTTTTGTATCTTCTTTCGCGGTAGTCTTTCTCTTTATTACTTCGACAAGGACTCGAGCTCTCAAGTAAGGTAAACAGCCTTAAGGGTTGGACCCTTTTCGAGGTCACTGCGAAACCCAGCGTACAAGAACGTACAAAACCCTGCGACTTCCCCCAAAGTGCACAGCCGTTCAAACTTCCTTCCCTAGACGCAAGATGTGCCCTCCATTCAAGGAAAGAGAAGTTAATGCCAGCTTGCGATTTCCCCAGATATTTCGCACTCGAGAAGAGAAGGCTGCAGGAAACGATCCATGGGGAATCCTAACGCTCAAGTCGTCTCGCGTACATCACATAAAATACATGAGATGGCTTCCAAAGCAATGGTATGCAGAAGTTATTGCCTTTTTAATGCGTTAGCATTAGGAGTACAAGGTGGAAAAAAGTGCATGTGTGTGATGTGTGGCAAGCCAGATGTGGTGGCTGAGAGGGCCGCGCCGTTTAAATAATAGATCCGGGACATTGAAGAGGTGTGACGTAATGCTAAAGCACTTCTTTCACATTTACCGCTAAATCGCTACTGAATATTTTTTGTGAAGTGTTACTGCAGGCCAAATGGACCCGTATTCACAAAATCATTCTTGCTCTAGAAATGTTCGTAAGAGCGAGCTACATCCCATCGTGACGTTGGACGTAAAATTAGCAAGGGGTGTCGACGAATCGCTCTTTTAAACGAAATTGTTCGTGAAATACATAGCAATGTGAGCACATAACAGTCGTCCACTTTCGAAAACATTAACATTACATGCCTATACGGATTATTGCAACTACAGTAGCTGGTTAACCATTGCGAATCAACGCTAACTTAGCTACATCGCTTATTTGTCTGCCATTAGAAATAGCCACTTGACGATTCGTACTACAAGAACTTGTCATCTTACTCTACGAGAACATTCGCGCCGGAAACATTTCGACGGAGAATATTTCTTTTGGTAGCCTATACGAAAGCGCACATATACGAAAAGGTTCATACATAGAAGGAGTCACTGCATTCCCTCAAGTTGGTAGTCAGGAATACTATATATTTATATAATCATACCATAAGAATCCAAAAAAAACAATGACACCAAGGACAACATAGGGGCAATTACTTGTACTTACTAATTGAATTAAAGAACTGATAAATTAATGGAAAATGAAACTGGGTGAAAGAACAACTGTCCGCAGGTGGGGAACGATCCCAGGTCTTCGCATTAGGCGTGCGATGCTCTCACCATTGAGCTACCACGGAGCCGTTTTCCCATCCACTTTCTGTAGTATTTATGTTTTACAACTACAACTAACCCTGGGAGTGTTAGCCAGCGCCACCACTCACAAACCATGGCGGCGGATGTGGAACATCCTTTCTGCCGCAGGCGTCCCGAGTACGTGATCTTTTTGGGTTATGGTAACTCGTCAGTAAACCCACATATGCTACCTGAAAGCATCAATGTTGCCGGATTCGAGCCCTCGTTATGTAATGAACGAGAAGAAAGGTAACCGAGGGGCCCGATTATTATTAATCATATCATAAGAAGCCAACAACCAATGACACCAAGGACAACATAGGGGAAGTTACTTGTACTTACTAATTGAATTAAGGAAATGATAAATTAATGGAAAATGAAAATGGGTGAAAAAACAACTGTCTGCAGGTGGGGAATGATCCCACGTCTTCGCATTACGCGTGCGATCACCCAAAATGATCACCGAACTAACCCTGGGAGTGTTAGCCAGCGCCATCACTCACAAACCTAAGCGGCGGATGTAGAACATCCTTTCTGGAACATCCTTTTAGATGTTCCAGAACGCGGTTTAAGGAAAGGCTATTCTTTGTCCCCTGTTTCCGCGGGCCTGAGCGAGTTTTTCCTACACCGCGCAGGTTTCTTTCCGAATAAACTGAGTGACCTTGCAGCGAATTATTTTAAAGCATACTCAAATGTGGCAGAAAAGAAAAACGCACATGTAGCTCCCAGGAGGCCACAGTTCCGAGTCTTACATACGACAAAAACCGCATTGAAGATAATGCAGTAGTGTTTACCTTTGGAGGTTGCGTCGTGGCCTCTTTTATGGAGACTGTTGAACATCAACGGTTCCTTCCTATGGCTTGTCGCCTTGTTGTAGTAAGAGTGAAACAAGGAATAAAAATATGATTATATGTATTCTGGAGCAATGCCAAGCATAGCGCATTGCATATAACGACTATGTCTCCTGTGCCATCACAAGGCCCCTTGCTATACTTCATTTTTTCTATGGCAGTTTTTATCAGCCACAAGAATACACATTGCATCAGAACGATCCTTTGTGGAAACGTTGGTTTGTTGCCATGGGAACGGTGGCGCGCTATTCACAATGACTTATGCGTCGCCACACAATAGCTCTGGCATGCCATTCTCGAACGATAAATGTTATTATTGCTTTCCTCTGCTCATTGCGATGGCCGCGAGAATAAAAAGGTCCTTGCACAAACCAAAATAAAGGAGGGTCATTAGCCTGAACATTGCCTTCAATGCAAACAATGTTGGCTCTAGTATAGAAAACACAACCAAGAGGCGTTTGCTCAAGGTGAGCCCCTTTCAGCATAGGTTTAGTGCGCTCATGGCGAGCCGATACCACAAAAATCAGCGCTTTCGGTTAAAAAAAGAATAACATGCGCAAGTAACCGGAAGTTACTGCTATAATCTATATTATTTGTATTATCATGAGCACGTTGGAATCCAATGTAACTATTGTGTAAGAAAAAGCCCACATTTGTGGCATTGAACTACAAGGTAATGTAGTTTCATGGCACAATGTTGGCAACTAGGTGCTGCTGCCATTTTGTAAAACGGCCACTGCTTTCATCTAGGCGCTGTACATCACCAAACCAACGAAAGACATTAGAAACACAAATTGTTGGCAATGAAAATAAAAGGGAAGTGAAGTCAAACACCTCTTGTGGCGTGGATGTTCATCATCCATCAATATTCAGGCCAAGCGCTCTGCTTGCACTTTGTGAAGCTTCCGGGGACAACTACACCCACTTTCCATACATCACAGAAAATATTTACTGAGCGTATATGTGGGCGTTGGGGAGACAATCAGTGCTCCTTGGAGATTCAGACGAGTACTTTGGAGACAAATCAAGATGTCGACCTTATAGGATGTCAAGCTCCAGCCTTTTAACTTACTCTGGAAGAATTAATCGGAAAAGAGACAAGGACAAGTAGCGTGGCCATAATGGAGGCGGAGGTTATGATAAACGACATATGCAGGTTGACGTCGCTAATTTATCTTGAGTCTCACATCCAGACCAGTCTCAACCGAAAACAATAAATTATCTCTAGGCTTGGTAACATTTTGGAAATTTCCTGAGGAGAGATTCACAGGTTACTCAGTTGGCCAACCAGTAGTTAGCTGTAAAGGCAGCGTAAGTGGACTAACACCATTAGAAACATACACAAAGTGCTCAACTGCAAATTAGGGTTTACAGCTACACGACAAGGGTGTCTACGTTCGGTGTTCATACTAGAATACAGTGCATGTGCAGGTGAAATGGCAGGAAGGGATCGAAATGGCACATTCAAGAAACTTGTTGTACCCCACCATGACTTCCCTTGATGTGCGAATTCACGAGTAACTGCAACAGTTAAGTGCGTTGGCCTCCATAATTTTAAGACGAAAACAAGGACTCTCCTAAAAGAGCCCCATTTATGCGTGAATGCCGCGATGCGTCTGACACGAAGACTGGAGCGTGGATGACCACATGAGGCACCACTGCTACGTCATCTATCGTGTCGCTTCGCCTGTCACTGGCAGCGTCGTTGAACTAATTCAAGCTTTGCAAGTTGGTTTGTCCCTGAAATTATGCAGAAGGCGTGCATCAGTAATCCCGACACGTGTTCCGTATAGTGTATACATTTTAATACATCAGCCATATTGCCCTTTAAAGAAACGCGATTGGGAAGTAAGATACGTTTTGATTGTGTATTATAACTTCCTTGGAGCACCTATTGAAATATAATTTTTCGGATCGAGAGAAGAAAAACATGGCCACTTGTCCTGCACATTGAAACTAGGCATGAGCGAGGGATGCATGCACCTCGATCTGGACATGTTAATTTCATCATTAACCTTTTGACTGTATTTAACGCGAAAATTGTTTTCAGTTTATTTCATGATTTGTATATTAATGATTGCAAAAGCTGGGCCCCATATGCTATCCGGCTGCCTTTACCACACTTCAGCAAGACTATTCTTAACTGCCTTAAATTAGGAAAGCGTGCTGGAAACGTAGAAAGCATCACGCTTCTCTTTACACCTTATCAATGAGGTGTAAAGTAGAAATATGCAATAAACATGTAGCTACAACAAATTTAAAAAAATGGAATGTAAATCAAAATGGACACTTTAACTCTCACAAATGTATTTTCATGTAATAGAAGGAGCGTGAACTGATTATAAGTATGTGGAAGAACAGTGCGTTTTTACCGCAAATTCGATGGCGCATATCTCGAAACCGGTGCCTTCAGTCCGTGTGTCCTTCAGGGCTTGGGTTGTTACGCGCGGGCAGTTACGCTGTCAAGTAGGCGAATGTTTGAATCAGTATAATTTTCAGCCTATTTATGACTAGATCTATTTATGAGGGGACACGCTTTTGTATAAACAGGCGTTCAGTATATATTTTGGCATGACTTTCACGAATTATAAACGCTTTCAAACACACACACACACACACACACACACACACACACACACACACACACACACACACACACACACACACACACACACACACACACACACACACACACACACACACACACACACACACACACACACACACACACACACACACACACACACACACACACACACACACACACACACACACACACACACACACACACACACACACACACACACACACACACACACACACACACACACACACACACACGCACACACACACGCACACGCGCACACACACGCGCGCACACACACACACACACACACAAGCACACGCACGCACGCACGCACGCACACACACACACACACACACACACACACACACACACACACACACACACACACACACACACACACACACACACACACACACACACACACACACACGCGCGCGCGCGCGCACGCACAAAATTTAATTTAAATGAAGTACCAAGCCGTGCAGCCCTTGCTGATTTCTCCTTCACAAGTTATTCTGACGCCGGAAAGAAAATAATGTTGAATCCTAAACTTCAAAACCTTTGCTTGATAACGACTTATTCTCGAGAATCGCATAATTCAGGAGCTCACCCTAAGGCCGCACATCTCTGCGAATTACAGCCTGTCACTATAGCCTGCCTCTAGCAGCTACCGTCGTTGCTACCGGGGCGACTGAGTCAAAGCAAGGCACGTAGGAAGACGGAGCTTTTCTGAGAACAATATTCTTCTTGGCACGAATCATTTGTTTTTTTTAATCTTTGCTCCACCGGGATGGGCTCACAGGAATTTTGGTGCCTCTATCACGGGCCTGAGTGATCCGACTTTGAAATTAAATTTAGAAGAAAAGCGTCAATGGAGGAGTGCGCCGACAATGGCCTTAAATTGCCTGCCGGGGAACGTCAAGAATGCCGGCTATTTTTCATGACAAACGAGGTAGATTGTTTCCCCGAATTAAGGATTTTCCTTTGGTCTTCGAGAGTCCATATTTGCATACGTAAATGCCAACGAGAAGGCGGGATTATGTTTAGAGCCGGTGGCTTTCGTTTTATATCATTTTATATTTGGCACGAAACTGCGGCCAACGCTACCACCGGGATTTAGCCTTCCGAAGGTTATAAAGAGCCTTGCTGAGGAGAAAAAACTTAAATCTACGTTTTATTATGATTTAGTTAGCCTAAAAGTTCATTTCCAGTATTCTGATATGATTAATGGATGAGAAACGTGTTTCGTTTCGAAATTGCATTGCAAGGATTTTCTGTTGACTGTGGCATGGGGTGCCGCATTCCAAAAGCATAATCTGTTCTGATCGAAATGGTTTGCAATGTGGCATGCAACTGCTGCGGTCTAGACTAGGCTATAGAACATATCTCTGCATCACGGTCCTTACTACCTTGACGGAGGAGCTTCACTCCACGATAGCACGAAGTCAGACGCATTGGCAGCCATACACGGAGCATGAGACTTCAAAATGTCGCTCGTGTCAATATTCCCAGTGCGCTACTAAGAAGCTGCTGCTGTTTTTACAGCGATGACTGTTAAGGAGACACTAGAGAAGAAAATTAGGGTATGTTGTATTAGTAAAGGATGTTTTTGGTGCAATACACTGACTATTGTCATCGCGATAGCTGACTTGGTAATACGGAAAAGGCGTAAAACAAAAAAAAGGAATAAAAAGGGCTATGCCACCACTCCGCAATCGCGGCAGAAGTGCGCAGTGACGTCACAAATTTTCCCAACGTCAGTTTGGGCTTCCTGTGAATTGGCCTACAAAGACTACATCGCATTTTAAATAATGCAAAGCCTCAGCCTAGTGAGTTTTGCTATGAGAAAAGTTTAAATAAGGAGAAAAGTGTGGAACCCGTGCCGGTCACACTCACGTACCGGCCAAAAATTCTTGGTCTCAAAAAAAAAAAAAAAAAAAAAAAAAAAAAAATCTACTTGACCCTCATATATCTGGCAATATTTAATATATTTCCATCAAATGAAAGAAGGTAATACTTCTGAAAGAGTACTCCTCGGGGTTTTAATTTTCTTGTCTATTTAAATCTAGTTTTTGGGGTTATTCTATAGCAGGGATCATAATAATTGTATTATCAACATTAGGTTTATCATAATTATGTGCCACCAGAAAACGAAACTAAACATTCACTCATCGATTCATAGCATCGCACGCGTAATGCGACGACGTGGCCCACCTGCAGCCAGTTGTCTTTTCATCCACGTTCGCTTCAATTTATGCATAATTTCTTTAATTTAATTAGGAACTACAAGTAATTTCCCCTGTGCTGTCTTTGGTGTTAGTGTTTATTTCCTTCTTATGATAAATATATACGTTTACGACCTGACGCGGCTTCCCACACTTCACACACATCTACGCTTTTTTTCTACTTTGACACTTCAAATTCTAACGCATTAAATGTTTATTCGGTCATTGCGTTCACCGATTACTCAGTTCTTCCAACAATAAAAGACAACTGAAAGGGTACTTCTCCACATAAAAACACTTGATACAACGAAGCTAACGTTACAGGCGGTGTATCTCCTTCCTAGCGAGGGGCGAAAAATGATGGGACTTGGAGGTGATATTTCAGACGCAATTAGCCTGCTGCCCCAGGTGAGATATATTTAGTCCTGAGAGTCTCACTACGAATCACTTATATTTAGCTCAAATGGCAGTAGTAGTGTGCGAGCCGGTATCCCCTAACGCAGCCGGCTTAGGTAGCATCGGCGTTCTTGATCTGAAGAGCGCGTGTAGGACCAGGACGAATTTTTCTTCAACTGCGAGGCCTTCTTTCGAGGAACCCGGTTGGGTTTCCATTGTAGCAAATTGCTACATTTGGGTGGAAGTCTCAGTTTCCCTTCAGCTGACA
This sequence comes from Dermacentor silvarum, assembly GCF_013339745.2. Taxonomy (NCBI): domain Eukaryota; kingdom Metazoa; phylum Arthropoda; class Arachnida; order Ixodida; family Ixodidae; genus Dermacentor; species Dermacentor silvarum. Next base: position 205,565,987 of record NC_051156.1, read on the forward strand.
TCCGCGCGACAATAGTTCACGGGCGGCAGCTAATTGAGAACTTGTTCTACACTTCGCAGCAAGTTTCATTAGAATGCGTAATAGCCAAGTGCGAACAGCTAAAATTTATTGACTTTATATCACTCATTTAGTGATACGCCAAACTGACAGTAGCATAGAAATACAATCAGCTGCGTCTTCCGACTCCTGCTAATAGTCGAGTTGGTTACAGTAATGATGGACTATTTCAGCAGTCAAAAAGACTCTCAAACCAACCTGCCATATTCTATTTGAAAGGGGTTCCTTCAGGTTTGAGCGCAGCTTACAACATCTGCAAGTAATAATTGCCACAGTTGGCCGCTGACGCTGAGTGAAAAATAAAGTAGTCTCGTAATCCAAAAAAAATGTCACAGTTTCGCCCTAAGGGCGAAGCAATGAATGCGATAGCAACACAGCAATGTCATACGATGTAAGGTGAGCGGCTCTGGTAGTAATATAAATTGTAGTAATCATGAGCTGATTAAGTAAGCAGGTGTGCTGCGGCGTAAGTAGACCGACATGAAGACAGACTCGATGACCACGAGAAGGCGCGTGTGAAACGGTGGTGTTGATGAGAAGCGCTTCCCGTGGGCAATGCGTGCGAAGGGACACACCTGTAGCGCTGCACTGCCGATCCGGGCAGCATTGCATGTGTAGCGTGAGTTGGAAAATGTGGCCCGACTATTACTAACTGAATGAACAAGCATGGTGTGAGCGCGCACAAACAAACATGAATAGACCACACGGAATGACTGCAGAGAACGACTGTCAAAACGCTGGCAGCAAGCGCATATATACGCCGCAGCGGCGAAGGTACGTGCGGTCTATCGCTTCAACGGAAACTGAGCGGCGAATTATACGGCGCATAAAGGTCAGAGCCGTGGGGAGATAAGAGACGGTGCGGGTGAGACGAGCGCGGTTGTTGGCAGTGTAGAAGTGCGCCCCCCCCCCCCCCCCCCCCAGCTCCCTCCGGCGCTGGCTTCCCGCTTCCTTGCTTGCGCGTGGGAGAGATAGGAGACTGTGCGGACGAGCGACGAGCGCGGTTGTTGGCAGAGAAGTGCCCCCCCCCCCCCCCCCCCTGCTCCCTCCGGCGCTGGCTTTCCGCTTCCTTGCTTGCGCGTGGGAGATTAAGTGCGTTCGCTCTCCGTGGTAGAACGCGTCCCCACACGCTTCCGCTGGGGCATACGGCGCGCGGTGAAGATTTTATCTATACGGAGCCTCACGGCGACGGCGACGGCGACGACGACGGCGACGACGACGCCGACGGCAGAAATCCGGTTGAAGTGTCCATATAATTGCTATCGCAATAATAAAACCACTGCCCAAGTGGTGGTTTGAATAAAATTGATGAGTGCTTACAAAAAATAACTGTTTCTTTTTCTTTAATAGAATACCTAAATGTGCGACAATTTTTAATTGAAAAATTAATTGCGCTGTTTTTGTACGATGACCACACAAAGAATATATATATATAGGTCGACTTACTTTCTACAACTAGTGCTAGTTGAGGTTCACCACGTTTGCACATTGCGTGCAACGCTTTCGAGATATTCAATGTCATGGCAAGCTCATTACAAAGCAAGCAAAGCCGTAATGAAACGTAATAATAAAATAATAAAACGAGCAGCTCAAAGCATCTGGGAAGTAACGATTCTTTCTTTCCTGCCGCGGTTCGTATATCGCATTCGCTGGACCGAGTTGATGATATATGAACTTTTCTCAAGTGGCTCAGGCAGTTGTCTAATTTGGCAGCTTTCAGCAAGTCTTCCCCCACCCAGAGAGCTTCTGCCAGCTCCCTCTGAAACGACATGGGAGACCTTAATACTGTCACCTGAAGAAAAGCTACAAAAATGAATCGTTGCCTGGGCGGAAGAGGTCGCCGCAGACAAGCGGCCACCTACAACGCCCTGAAAATTTTCTTAATAAAGTTGTTTCCTCCTCCTCAGCTGCAGGAGTCAATTACAGGACGCTTTAGGAGAGAGAGCAAAAGAACTACTTTATTTTAACGCCCTTATGAGACAGGCTTACAAGCTCCGTATTTTAAATATAAAAAAAGCAAAAGAGATGCCATAATGCGAGATCAAAATGGAGCGGAGCTCAGAGATGAAGCGAACGCGTTCTTGCGCGCGCGCCTCCGTTCCTTGTGGAATGCAAGAACCGCGAACTATTGAGCAGGAGGCGAACAACTAAAAATGCATCGACGTAAGAAGAAACAAAAAAAGGAGCTATAGGAGAACGAAAAACGAGCAAAAAATGCACGTGATAAACATGTTGCCTTGATTAGGAATTCAATGCTGTCGTCACAGTTGTGATTTCATATCACTCGCAGTCTCATAGTTAAGTAGATATTAATAAAAATTGCGGCGGAACCCATCTCTGGATGACTGTCGACATTAATGCGATTAGCAATAAAGCAACGTACCGACACGTCGCATCGTCAACGCCTAGACGCCTCAGATGTAAAGCCTGTGCTGCAGCCGAGCTTTTCTCTCCAGCTTCCCTGTGGACACGCGGCGTCATCTAGCGACGCCGCAGCGAAGTTCGCGCATGACGCATGTGTGAATACCTCCTCGGCCAAGATCGTCTGAATATATATGACGCGGGTTCAATTCCGCCAACGACCGGATAAATAAGAGATTTTGTCGCGTATTTTTTTTTTGTCATTCAAGAGCGGCACATACACTATGCGACGTACCCAGTGACCCAAATTGGCGTCAAAGTAATTTATTGAAGACGACACATACGCAGCGACACGTACCTAATGGTGCATACAAACTGACCAATATTGGCGTCAAAGAGGTTCGTTGAAGACGTCGCGTACGCAATGGCTCACACCCAGTGACCCAAGATGGCGTTGACCCGCCGTGGTGGTGTAGTGGCCTTGGCGTGGAGCTGCTAAGCCCGTGGGCGCGGGATCGAATCCCGGCCGTGGCGGCCGCATATCGATGGGGCCGAAATGCAAAAAAAAAAAAAAAAACGCCCGTGTACCGTGCATTGGGTGCACGTTAAAGAACACCAGGTGGTCAAAATTAATCCGGAGTCCCCCACTACGGCGTGCGCCTCATAATTATATCGTGGTTTTTGCACGCAAAATCCCAGAATTGAATTTGTTTTTAAGTTGGCGTCAGACGTTCATCGAAGACGGCACGGTCCGTTTCGTACCCGCAGTCTCAACATAGCAGCCCGATGCTCCACCCATTTTACCATGGACTATCCAGTGACCTGTATTGGTGGGAAAACGTTTAGAGACAAAGATATAGAGATATACAGACCGCCAGTAAGACATCAGAAAGTTTAGTGCTTTATAAATCGGTATGTACCAACCATAGGAGTGTTCAGACGTCGCCGGAAACGTCCTTCTTTTACCGGTGACATTTACCGCTGACATTGATATTTCAAGAGTCTAGGCAAAGCTCCATGATATAGCATTTGAGTTCGCCTTGCTGGTCGTTCATCGGTACTGGGAAACACCGTAGAAACCTGGTGAAGACAAGCAGAGACACAAACAGGACACACCCAGTCGCGTATTCTTGATACTGTTTTCATTCCGGGTGCCTTACCGCGCTGACAGAGAAGTGACAATGTATTTTCACATGCTCGACCTACTGGCTCAACAAGTTTCGAAACTCGTCAAAGTTTTTGTTATCATACAATGATTCCAGTTCGTTTCAAAAATGTCGAAATTATGTTTCTCTGAGACATCCACTCATGCCGGCTGCGTGTTTCTGAAGTTCTATAAGAACGCTTGCTTTACTGGAGTCTACTTGCCGAATGAAGACAAAAAATTTGCCAGCAAGTTTTATAAAACGTACAAAAACATACAGTCGCGTTCAATACTGAGCTACGTACCAGTGGTTGAAAGGGCTCTAAAACCACACGACGGTGCTGACGTGTGAAAAATTGGTTTGCTAAATGCCAGTAATTGTAGCAATGTTTTATTCCCTAATTTTCCTAAGTCAGCGCCACATGCCACCTTGAAGCCCTTGCTAACACGGACACCACGTGACAGCTCATGTCGAACGCAACTGTACTTTTCTTGACTTCAAAAGTGTTTTCTTTTCTTCTCTCTAGTTTTGTCTGAAATGACAAAGTAGAAAAAAATATGTCTAAACATCAGAAATGTGCCACACAACATGGAGGTATGCAATTTTTGATTGTGCAGAAAGGAAATAGCGTCCGAGCTATTGGATGTCCCTCAGCACTCGTGGCATTGTGCTTGAGGAAGGGGCAGCATTTTCAAAATAGCATCAGCGGCTTTTTGCTAGAATCTCAGCTACAGAAACTTTGAAAGTACGGCACTCGCGACAGCGTTCCCACCCTACCGCGTCAAGAACCCACTCGGCCGGACACTTCACCATCCAGAGAGCCCCTACTATTACCGGCGCTCGTAACTTGCGAAATATTTCTTTCTGCATACGCCACGTGTCCCGTAGTCTAGACCAGCTTTTCAGAACCCATGAACTTTTACCAACATTTCAATTTTGTTTTTCTATTTTTGCAAACAGTATTCGCATTGGTTCTCATGCTTGGGGCAGTGCTTCGCAGCATAAAGATTCTTGAAATACTTTTTTTCAAGCGTTCTTTCAAATTCTGCCTCAGAGAATTCTTACTTTTTATGCAGCATGTCCCACTGTTCTTTTACATTCAGCAGATTTCAACATCTACTGGGTGTATTCGGACGCATGAAAGTCTCAGCTTTCCTCGATGCCCGTGTACTTTTGTAAGTTATTTATCACAGGTAGAAATGTATTGCGAACTATAAATTTCCCGATTTCGGGCCATTTATATGTAATACCCTTCTTTGCTTTTTAATTGAAGGTATACTTGCTACGACACGCTAGAGGAAAAACATTTTTTCTTGCCAATTTTGTGTTACCTATTAGTATTTCGTCCCCTGCTTAGTCGTTCTATCCTATTCCTCCTTCCAGTTCACCAATCATTTTCCTTCCGCTCGACGCCGCACCATTAATATTGAGGCGCACAGTATATCTAAGAACACGAATGATTTCACATGCTAGCTCTCATTTTTTTCTGCCTACTTTCTCTGGCTGCGTTTGAGCCTGCTTTTTTTTTTTTGGGGGGGGGGGGGGGGGAGGGTCCTAAATGTCTCTCAAAATCGTCTTTCGATCCGTACAAATTTTTTATTCCTTTATGTGAGATATACAAGAGCTTTCATTTTTGCCCGCACTAAGACCTCATCGCGCACCGCAAGTCCTTTCGCAAGGTTTCCAAGTTTGAGAAGCTTTTTCTCTGAGCACTGCTGTTGCTTCTACCTTCTGAATTGGGTTCAGCTACGTTTCAGATTTCCTTCGCCATTTTCAGTCCTTCAGCTTCGGTAATATCTTACAGCAAGGGAATGAGCTTTGGAGAGCGTACCCGGAGAACAATTTCCGGAGAGAGAAGTTTCTTTCTAAGCTTCGTACATACTCACGCATTTCTTGGCAAGTTTCTCTCTTTCTGTCGCGTGCACGGTAAGAAGTAAGGAGCAGAGAAGGGAAATCGAGTTCTCATCCACGTGGGGCAGGATCGGCCCTGTCAGCTTGCCCTGCTAGAATTTAGCCTCAGCACTCCTTTGAAAAGTGGATTGCGAAGGAAAATGTTATCAGGAAAAAAATCTAACACTCTGACAGATCGTGAGTATGCGTAACCGCGGCTTTCAACACTGCTTTCATTTGGAATCAGATGTTCAAAATCTGTTTGTTCGCCTTCAAGTTGCTTTCATGCCATAATCTTTTGCGTCTTTTAAGGATTTCTTTTTCCGTTTTGAGTGTGTATCAACTTGTGAATTGACAAGTTACGTTCACACGAAATCCACTGGCCAGAGAAATGGAAAGAGAAACGTCGTTTATACCATGCTGGACAGGCTTGCATACACATCCGCCCAGCATGGTACACATTCAGATGATACCAGAGTGACGTGTAAAATGACACATCCACACAAAGTTTACATGCACACGATATGCACAAGCACACATAATAACAAGTAACTAAAGCGTTTGGTCCAGCGATATGCACAAGCACAGCCAGTGTCTCCGAGGAGGACCAAGATCACGCATACAATACTCACAAAGCGCTACACCAACGCTGTTATAGGATTCACTGACAGGTACAGTGTGATATAAATCAGCCTGTAAAGGTGCAGCGTGGGTGGGTGACACGTTTAGGTCGAGTCTAAGGAGATATAGAGCGTCAGTTTATACATAATCTACTTTCAGTATTACAAGCTTTAATAAGTCAGCCTGTTGGTGTCTCTTTGACTAAGAGCTCTCAGCCCGTGGCTTAAGAAACTTTTTCTCAGGAGCTCCTATCTAAATACGCGGGTATGGCGAAATAGTTTAGCTAGGCATCCAGTGCACCCTGGTGAGGATTTGTTGGATTGACAAGACGAAGTTAACGTCTGTCCACTGTATGAGCCAGATTTTTAAATACTGATTCTAGGAGCAGAGAATTTACACACAAAAAGTTATTCAGAAGTGCAAATAAGGAAAACTCTAACATATAACGACTCTGTATGTCATAATAAAAAGAAATATCACATTTCTGTAAGCCGCAACCATTGAGAAATCTCAAGCGGGGAAACTTGATATATTATAAGCCGGTCATGAAATGTACCGCTAATATGTGCGTAGTACTTTAGCAAAACCCAGGGAAACGTTACAACAGTTTCACTTGAGCTCGCACATCACATGTGCCTGCTTTGGATGCTCTAGCAGAGGCACTTACAGAACAGCAATATCTTATTTTATTTTATTTTATTTTATTTTATTATGTTTTGTATGTGGCCTATGGAGTCGTAAACATTCTGCTTCGTTTTTTTTAATGTACACCATTTTCGCAATGTCTTTAAGCAATTTTAAGTGCTTAATCAAAGTTCTCCTTCGTACACTCAATAGAACTTAAAACTAGGATGCGTTGTTGGCTGCAGGCTACTATACAGCCTTGCGATACTTCCTCTATGCAGGTAGACATTCTCTGCAGCCAAAATAAATAAATAATAATAATGAAACAGAAAGAACCTTCAAGAGCATGCATGGCTACAGAACACGGGGTAAACTGCCTTTGTGAAAGTCTTTCACCTCCATTGTCCAGGATTCTTTGGCCAAGCAGCATAAAATTGGATGACACGTCGCGCTTGTACAACGTGAGAGAGCAACTTTTCTTCAATAAATGCATTAGTAATTGAGTTTCGTGTGAGAATCTGTGAAAGTAGCGACAACAGCTTTTGCTTCAGCGTTTCGCGAGTGCTCGAGACGTCACCAGGAAAAGATAAGGCAACAGCTCAGAAAAGATTAATGTGTGCTCAGTGTCTCCTCCACAGCACGTCAGGGTGCCCAGAAGTAATATACAAACAACGATCCATGCCAATATTTTGAAAATTCGGTTAGTGGGGAGAAAGACGACTCATATTGGTTTGTTTGTTCGTTCGTTAAATTTCCTTAGTACAACTCCAGGTAACAAGTTTCGACATACACACATCAATCTTTATTTCTACACCTGCAACGTTTTAACGCTAGTAGTACGCCTTGAATGAAAAGGAAGCGTCGCCCACACAAAGGGAACCGCATGCAAACATCAAAAAAAAAAAAAAGAAAAGAAATCAACAGCCATTTTGAGGTGGCAAACCCATTTTCTTCGGGGAAGATAATACATTAGAACTTTGCTGACAACAAAACAGAATGACATTCTTCTGATATGGTATTATAGTGGAAAACAGGGAAAAAATAATGGTGCAAAATATTGAAGGAACGACGCACCAAATCGTTTTATTGAAGCGCTAGAATAAGGTGTCAAAAGCACATGAAATAAAATATGGGTAGGCTACTTGACTGAACTGATTTGTCTGACAACTGTCTTCGGAATATTTTTTAAAACTTTTTTATGTATTATAACGGGCCTCACATTATTAGCTTGTTAGAGTCGACGACGTTGTGACAGTCGATGACGGAAATGTTGTCTTGTGATACCATTTTATCAATGTTTGCTAGTATTAAAGAAATAGACGTTAAACTTTAGAAAAAGTAGAAAAAAGTTGAACGCTTGACTTGTGCTATGCATGGTCGTTAACTGAGCGAAAACGGAACCAGCAATTTGTTTCGACCAATTCACATCTGGAGGTCAACGGGACACGGATCGAGTTATGGGGGGAACGAATGTTCGTGGTCGTAAAATAGATCCTTGCGAACATTTCTAACTTACAGTAATATGTTCGTTTTACATTACTTGTCTTAAACCGACCAATTCCAGCTTTTACAAACAGCCAGCCAGCACCGTGTAGGTAGCGTTGGCCCAGCAATTTGCACCTTGACCACTGCAGAGAAAGGCCCAGACAGAGACTAGGCGATGTGATAACAAGAAACAGGAACATTTAATTATGTTGCTACGGAGCGGTCAGCTCTACAAGCTTCGTGACGGAGAGCGACATAAACGCTCTAAGTTTGTGCAGAAGACTGAAAGCTCGAAGTCCGTTGGCAGGGATATCTCTTATTGCAACTCAGTAACTAGGGTGCGTAGGGAGTCTACACGCACATGTAGGCTCCCTAAGGGTGCCTCGATGTGCACGCCCCGCAGCGGAGAGCACGCGCATTGGGGCACCCTATCCGGAATGCCTACGGCCAGCAGAACGAGGGAGCGGACGCTCTCCGCGCTAGCGGCCGCCCCTCGGTACATGGAAGTCAGTTCAACGGATTTTTCAACCGTCACTGACGCAGCAGAGACGATCGCTGGTTCAAATCCCGGCCACGGCGGCCGCATTTAGATGGGGGCGAAATGCGAAAACGCCTGTGTACTTAGATTTGGGTGCAAGTTAAAGAACCCCAGGCGGTCCAAATTTTCCGGAGTCCCCCACTACGGCGTGGCTCATAATCAAATGGTGGTTTTGGCACGTAAAACCACATAATTTTTTTAAAGCCAATGACGCGCACACCCGCCTACACGGACATCACCAGAGTCTACCTCACCGACGAGAAGAAGGTGTGAATACGCACACAAAGCTTAACCGTCTCGCTCACCGACGGGAGAAAACACTGGCTCGCACTGCTTGTACAGGCAGACATCACAGTGTCGCGCGGGCCGAGGGGAAGCAGACGAGAACGCACCCCCAAAGGCCTACCTTCGCGGGTGGCTCGGCGTATTACATCGAAGCTGTTATAGGCTAGGTTCCAGGAGATTGCGTCCGTAGAAAACCGGAAGTGTAGTATACAATAATTTCAGACATCTCGCGCCACCTCGTGGAGTCGTATGAAAATGCCGGTTTGGCGGCATTTCGGTCACCCTGGCGACCACGTGAGCGTGTTAGCGCTTGTGTGCGCGCCGCGATTGGCGTAGCCGTGTTTTATAAAACGCTTTGACGGTACGGTGATCGCGACTGTGTACGTTCCCCCTACAACGCCTACGAAAGACATCGAAACGTTCATGATAGACTAGTGCGGTTGGGTGATGTCCAACGACGATACGCCCATTCTCATCGTGGGGGAAATATTTACTACAGCAGACCCACCATAGTCACAGCTTCGCTGGCTTCCATCTTGACCGTAGTGGAAGGGCTCTGAATTTTTTTTAATGTCCAGGCTTTCGCCGTGGCTTTGGTTGCGTGACACGAATTGTTTTTTCAGACTTCAGTCGTAACACCTTTAAAGACACACACGTGCATACGTTCACACAGTTACAAGCACGTGGGCCTGAAGAAGTAATCTTGTTCTATGGTTACCCAACGAGAAAACTGTCCGAGAGTCCGTCTGTCCGTGCTTCGCGTAAGACGATCACTTTCAAGATATAGCCAGCAGCAATATTTTACCACTAAAGTTGCTCACACTTTTTCTTACATTCTTTGCGAAGTTATTCCTCGGAATTTTGAGAATTACAGCCCACAAACAACTGTAACAAAACAAAACACCGGCAGCGCATGTCTTGTATGTTAAATCTTCTCAAACTAAATATTAAAAGTGCGAAACAAAAAATTGCCAGTCACTTTAGCATACGCCAAAGAGGGTGAAGGCGAGAGCCTGCGTGCTCAAGAGACATTATTAAATTACTTCACATTCTCATTTGAATGCATTGTTACTTCTTATTACTTGTTTTTCCCGACCAAATGTCATGGGTTCGAGTGCCTAAATTGACACTACCTTAATAAATTGTGCCTAAATTAACTCTATATTAATCAACTGTGCCTTAACTAACTTTGCCTTAACGCCAAAGGTGGTTAGTTCGACTCCCACATAAGCTCGAGTATTCGACTCCCACCGAAGGTTGTGGGTTCGAGTGGCTTAATTAACTGTATCCTAATTAACACGGTGACGATGGTGACCCGCGCACCATTAAAATTGTTGCGTGGGCGTTACTTGCTTGATCCGCGCACAATCAGAATTTTTGAGTGAGCGTTTGCATGTAGGTAAGACACGATGCCGGGTCGGTGTAGTAAGTAAATTACTACCCCCAGTCGCCATCGTGCACTATTTCACTTTGAGGACGCGGGTTTCACTGAACGATGTCGACTGAACGATAAGACATATCAGGCTTTCACCCTAATAACGAACGCAAGACGGCGCATTTCTACCAGAAAGCGCGCATTCGTGCGTAGCATTCACCACCAGCGTTTCTCGGTAAACATCACGGCTATGTAAGCTGCAGTTTCCGGGAAGCGTGAGAAGCAGTCAAGGATCTTTGAACGCTGTCGCGTTCCACTCTTTTCGACAACTTTGGAAGAAGACGACGACGAACGCGCGGTAAGTGACACGAGCCTGCTGTGGAAGAATACAACGACGAATGCGCGAGCAGTGGCACGAGCGCGTCTCTGTGACCACGTGGCGTGTGCAATCAGGCACGCACTACGCACACTTTTAGTAAGCCAGAACGGTGGAGCAGCCGTGGCTTCGGATCGGAACATCATCAGCGCACCTCACGCCGCCACCTGCAGTAGTTCGCTTGCTTCATCAGTTCACGTTGCGCCGCCTTCCACAGCAGTTCTTGTCGCCGCAGCGCTGTCGTATTTACCGTAATGGCACCAAGACGACCGCAGCCGCCGATCAGTGCTAGGATTACTAGCAGTGTTGAATGTGAGCACTCAACACTACCTCGTTATTACGAAATGCTTACGCATCATTCAGATGAGGAGATTCTACGTCATTTGTTTTGCTTTGCTTCGCTAATTCAGGTATTTACTGTCCGTCACCTTGGAGATATTATTCTTTCCTCGTTCTAACCTTTAGGAAGAGGTGAATTTCCCTATGAATATCATTACTGAAGTAAAAAAGAAAAAAAAAGTTGGGTAGGATCATATGGAGGCTGTGCACTCTACGCGTGCGACAACAAACTTATCATAAAATGACACGGAAAAGATACCGCACTCGCAACAAGCCTCCGAATGCTGATCCTGACTAGACTTTTCATCCTCCGTGCAAAAAATTAAAAATAAGGAAACTTCATAAATTCCAGCTGCAGCCTTTAGCAATTACCTTAGGATAAACACGGCAAAGCCGCCAGCATTCAAAGACGGCGACTGAGCGCGGTGAACATATACATATGCAAGCTTCTCACGTTCAGTGATTCCGAAGCATACGAATAGAGAAGCCCGTGCAAGGTCGCGCGGTTATCGACCGGCGTCTGCAACAATACCGAACCTGGGCCATATCAGAGTATATATACCTGACCAGTGCACTCAAGGAGGGCTTTTTTTGCGTCAAGACGAGGGGACTCGAAATCCGAACGCCTATTTCGCTCCGCTCGTAACGGCCTCCCCCTCAAGAAACGTGCCTGCGCAATCACTTGTTCGAGCGAGCACCTATAGTGCGCAACCCATGGAACACAATGGAATAGCGGAGTCCCTTGGCTTCTTTCAGTACTGCACCTACTCAGCTACGCTGACTGCAATCGGCAGCTATCATTCGTGCCGAGTATTCCTACTGGGTAGTGCCACGCACACCCATTGCGTATTATTTTTGCGCGTGGCCTAGCTTCTATGCACCCGCGCTCATATGGGCCCGCTGCACCAAAGCCTTTTCATGGGATCACGGCGGCTCGTCGATCGAATGTTCGGTAAAAGAACCAATAAAATGATGAGAAGAAACAGGCTATTGGGAGGCGCTCGCCCCGGATCTGAATCCCGTACACAAGAAGCACGGTGACTCAAAGCTTTGTGCCACAGAACAACCCTTTTATTTGTGTGCGGCTATATGCCTATACCCTTGCTTGGAAAGAGTTTCGCGTATAGTCGCCCAGACTAAATGGCCGTTTTATCACAGAGACATTCCCTACAAATCTTATATTGCTATTTCAGTTTTGTTTTCACAACGTATTTTATGCGAAAGCACGCTGATTATCAGACGTTCTTATCTATTTCTTGGTTTGCTTAGTTCTTACCAAAGAAGAGGTCAACTTACAGTACCCCGGAATAGCCGGCCTGCAGTGATCTCACAAATGTAGCTATCAAAAGGGAACTTACGTGAAATGGTCATCCCTGAAAAACTTTGCCATTGCGTTTGAACAGATCGAGCGCTTTGCAAATACCGGCAATTCCGAGATACGCATGCTGCCGAGGCTATCATGCATCGACTTTCCATTATGTTTGTCATTTGTTTACTTCAAATAATAAGGGCAAGTAATTTCCCCCATGTTGTCCTCGGTGTCTGTTTGTTGGCTTCTTATCATATACATACGAAAAAGGTCGGTCCACCGTCCGAAACTGTTGGGTAAATAAACCTAAGATAACCGCGAAGTTGTGCTTCTCATTTTCCTATATATATAGACATAAATGAACGACAAGAAAGGGAACCGAGGGACCCGAGGTCATGCGTGCGCACCCGAGCTGACGCGAAGGGATTGTGTTGGGACAGCTTGTCCTGCAGGTGATGTGGTTTGGACGAGGGCCTTCGGTATGACCGTGCACTTACATTGCAACAACACAGAAACTAACACAGGTCATGCCTTATGCATTTACACAAAGCTTCACGGTATGTGGATTACAGCAGGGTGCGTTGGATCTGCGGCAATTTTTTTTTTCTTTATTGATGCAGCACGATATGGTACTTACACCATTTACACGTCGTGTCAGTGCAAGAGCGACATTGTAGGGCAAGCACCAGGTGCCAGACGGCAGCGTGCGCAGCCATGCTCCAGTATTAGCTAGAACACGAGATGTGTGTACTAAACCACCACACGATGTTAGCGTGCAAGAGAGTTACGTACGGGCAGAGAACGAAAACATCTTTTTTTAACACGAGAGTGTTTTATCCCTGGTTTCATGACTGATTTCCGGCAACGGATGTAACTGATGTCATAGTGGCCATCTAGGAGCGGTGAAGAGAAGCCCTTCATTGTAACACTAACGAGCGCCGACAGGGAGCGCTTCGGTAGTCACAGCGCAGCGGAGGTTCCAACGCGGTGTAGCCATAGAATGAACAACCAAGTATAGCCTCGTGCATAGTTTCATACAATAATTATACAATAAATACAATAAAAACATTATTAATATTGTCCGACACAGGATTCGAACACAGGAACTGTGGTGCTGAAACCATTACGCTACGGATGAACGCCTCGACACGCGACATAAATCGCCCTTATGAATTAATCACGGGCAAGCCAGTCAATTGAGGTGCTTGGCGTCGTAATTAGTAGCGAATGTACGTACGTGTTCGCAGCGTCTTCTGCCCTTCGAAAAGTATAGATTGCTCAGAAATTTACGACAATGAAGGCATATGAAGCACAATTAACAAAGTCACAAGAGCGTCTAATTCCACAAGCACGAATATCAGACAAAACCATGTCCTTCCAATCATTCACATGGTGATTGAACGATTGCAACCGCAGAGTATGTGGCCCCGTGTAGGCAGCTACTGCACATGGTTGGGCCATTTAGGTGTTCTGTGGTTTGGTTTGTGCGCCGGATTAGCCTATGGCACCTCGTAGCCTACAGATTGCAGCTTCAAGGTGCATCAGCAGTGCATCGCCTATTGTTTCGCTTGCGATGGCACCACCTAACACAACTGCTGCGCTAAAAGGCGCAGAAAGGCAACGACGTCGCCAAGCGAATCTCGCTTTGCTCCGAGGAAAGACACGCCAGCGTGAAGCAGAAGGCCTTCGCGCGTTCGCGGCGCACGGTGCGAACTCTGCCACTGGCATTCCTGCAGCTGCGCGCGTCGCAGCTGGACTGGCTGCCATAGCCACTACGGAGCCGGAACAGAATGCTCGCACCTTCGCCGAAGCCACTCGCCAACAGACCTGCAACATGGCCGCCGGCCCGAAAATTGTGCGCCTTTCGCCGCAGCGGACCGTGAGTTCACGAAGCAAACATGCAACAGCTTCTGTGAAGACACGTTTCACTTTCGTGTTCTACCGATTCCTATATGAAAGAGGGATCAACCATGATTTTTGCGCAGTCTTTTGCTCACGAAGAACTGCAATAATTATACGCAGTGTCATGAGTGCTTAAATCCACTGCTACGCGGAGAATGCTTTTATTCGATAGCGCTTTATGTCTGGCATTACTACTATCTTGTAAAGCAAGAAAAAAATGTCACAGTTTCGCCCTAAGGGCGAAGCAATGAATGCGATAGCAACACAGCAATGTCATACGAAGTAAGGTGAGCGGCTTTCGTAGCAATATGAATTGTAGTAAACATAATCTGATTAAGTAAGCAGGTGTGCTGCGGCGTAAGTAGACCGACATGAAGAGAGACTCGATGACCACGAGAAGGCGCGTGTGAAACGGTGGTGTTGATGAGAAGCGCTTCCCGTGGGCAGCGCGTGCGAAGGGACACACCTGTAGCGCTGCACTGCCGACCCGGGCAGCATTGCATGTGTAGCGTGCGTTGGAAAATGTGGCCCGACTATTACTAACTGATTGAACAAGCGTGATGTGAGCGCGCACAAACAAACATGAATAGATCACACTGAATGACTGCATACGCCGCACCAACGGGCGAAGGTACGTGCGGTCTATCGCTTCAACGGAAACTGAGCGGCGAATGCACGGCGCAAAGATATGCAGATCTAACGCACGTATTGGAATCTGTGAAGCAAAGCTCCCGTGGGGCAGCTATTTAATGCGATACAGCTAACGACGATGCGTATACGTGCCTGTATATTTAATGTATGTGCCTATTTTCATCGCGCTTAGGAGCTGCTTTGAAGAAGCAGTAAAATAAATAGTAAGAAAAGGTTATTGCGCAGCTAACTAAGCGATGGAAGTGCGAGGAGGAAGGGAGGAAGGGCGCTGCTTGTTCTCCTACTTTCATAAGTCTGCACTAACTTTCGATTTCTCTCTTTTTGCTTTTTGTACGCCTTTATCCTCGATGATTATTACCTAGAAGCCAAAGCTAGGCCGAGAAGTGAACGGAAAAGAAAAACGAACCACGAAAGGCTCTCTAGCAAGGTGAAGACTTCGAGAGCTCCGAAAAGGAGCGACTTATCATCCGTCGAATTTCCGGAGACGACATCGGCGAAGCATCAGGGTTCCGCATTACACACCAATGAAAGCATCGGCAGGCACGGGTTGCGATATTGTTGATTGACGATGAAAGGAAATACGATAAAAATAAACTTATCTTACTTTCTCATTTTTATTTATTTTGCTTCTGCATATATAGGACCTCCTGTTGTCAGTCAGCGTCACCCGAATCGCGTATATCGCGGCAAAAATTTTAAAAAGTACATAAAGAGGAATAATTCGTCTTCAGAGCGCTCTAACGGCCAGCCTTTACACCCGCTATATTTTTGCGTCTTTCGCAACCGAGACAGTATGTCCCTTCCGCTGCAGACATGCATTGCTGTTTTCACTCTCTAGTTTATTTCTTTTAACAGCGAAGCTGTTCTAGCTAACCGTAAAAAGTGGCGCCTGCTGTCGCAAACCTCGTCGAGCTATGACGTCACTGCGTTGCCCAGCAACCACCTCGCGGAGCGGCGTGTGCCTCGCCTCCTCTCCGTGCCGTGCACTTGTTGCCTTGACATGGCACGCTAAGGAGAAGGAAGAAGAGCATGCGCGCGCCGCGCGCATGCTCTTCTTCCTGTTTTACACTGACCAGTGATTTTCGCCGCACTTTATGCCGATTCCAGCTTCATTCCGTCCGTGCTTGCAAGCCCTTCCCGTACCTTACATGTACCTATAGTTTCACGGAAAAATTCATTACGAGACAAAAAATAATAATAAATAAAAATGGAGAGAAAGAGAGCCGCGAATGAGAGTGTGTGACGCCTCTCTCGCTTCATGCCGTGCACTAGTGCTGGGTTGTAACTTGAATTTTAGCGCTAGTGTAAATAAGAAATCAAGCCATAAAACTCGTTAACTCTAGCACAAATACGACTTTCGTACAAACTCTCGCACATATATAAGCTCTCTCGTAGGTATGACTCTGGTGACAGCGTTATATGACATGACTTGCGCAATATGACTGCAACGACTAATATACTTACTCTCTCTGCGTCAATTATGCAACAAATTAAATATGCAAGTGGCTGCATGCTCAGAAAAAACTGCCCCAACAAGTTGCTTCTTCAAGACGCGGTGATTCCTTGCTTTCAAGTGACACTGTCCGGCCCTTTGCGAAATGGCCTCGGTATCGCTGAAACGTGAGGTCGACGAACGAAAACGGCTGTGTGTCGACATGTCTGGACCAACTCATTGTCAAGCTTGCCTGAACGTGCAAAGTCGGCGAGCCGCGTTGCGCAACGTAGTCGCGAGAATGCGATGATGTAAAGAAGGGCGCGACTTAGACCGAACAATGACGGCGCGTATAGAAGAAGTTACCCCTGACTGCACGTATAGCTTAGATGCATGCAACCATTTCATTGCGTCATCTTTCATCTAGTCTGCCGTGCATTTTCCGCGCAAGTACATCGCGAATGATTTGCGTCGACGTATGCAGTGAGCTTTATACGCGTACACCCTGTCGTGCGGGCCTCATAATAACTTGCGTAACGTTAAGCTTTATCTCGAGAACTGGATGGCCGAGAAAATTTTATAGAGAACAGAGGGCCTCTGCCTGACATAGAAAAGTTTCGGTCTTTATCCATGGAGGGAAGTGTCGCTGTCAAGGGTAATTAAACTTGTTTGGCCGATCAATCAGTTGCCTTATTTATTGACTGAATGACCTGACTAGCGGTCCGAGTCAGTGAGTGAGTGAGCGAGCGAGCGAGCTTATATACATATATACATATATATATATATATATATATATACAGTAATTCCATAAATGTCATTGTTGGTTTCTTATTATATGACTCATAGAAATTGGGGCCCCTTGGTTTTATCATGGAGTATATACCAAGATTATTAAACTGCATATGCACCAGGAGTTGAATATACCTATATTCATTCTTACCCATGCACTGAAATAGGCGGTTCCTTTCCTATCGCGAAACCAGAAATCTCTCGAGGCTTCCGTTGCCTCGAGCGTTTATGCACTCCAGTTGGGTTTAGCAAGCCATAGCTAGCGTGCTTAATCAATTCCCTATCTTCGAGACCCCGTATTGTGTGTTTACGTTGGCCTTGGGTCATTCTTGCTTGTTTCGTTCCTTATGCAAAAATAGCACGTACATACCAAATTGGCGCGGGGTTATAGCGTATGCTTACGGAATGATGAAAGACCTTGCAAAAGGTTTATAACGACGTGGAGGGACCTTCAGTAAAAACTATATTTAGTTTCACTGAAACTTTTTGAAAGGCTCCGCTGCTCTTCGTGCGCGTCCTCGAGACATTCTCATCTTTCCTACCGAGATGGAAATGGATCCTTTTTCCTTATCTCAGCACCGGCTCTGCATTGCTTATAGTGGAACGTTAATAAATTTAATGAAATTTGTGGTCTCTGTGGTTTTTAACGAAACTGGGGTCTCTGTGGGTACACGACCATAGGTACCACAAAACACTGATCACATTTATAGGGAACACAGGCCTTACAACAAAAACATAGAACATATCAAACATATGCCTTACGAAAAGCCCTTATTTGGAAGAAAAAAGAAACGTCCACTGACGGAAGTAGAGAGAACAAAAGACTGAGAGGAAGTGTGCTTTGCTACCCTGCGCGATAGAAAGAAAACATAAAGATGGTAAAAGAAACGATAACACGCGCCCGCACAGCTCGAAGACGCACAGTTTTTGAAGAAGCCACAGCCTCATTGATATGAAGCAATTCATTGGGCCTCTGTCTACTTAAAGTTCCTCGGGAAGCAGCTTTTACGAGCGGGAAGTCATATTATATAGCGCAGTGTGAATTCTATCATTCATTTGAAACAGGGCACTGTATGGTGTGTCTGCCTCCATTAGGCTGTATTCACATTAGAGCACTGCACGGGCTCGGGCTTACCCGAAAGCCCGGGCCCGGCCCGGCCCGTGGGCCGGGCCGGGCCGGATAGAGGCGTTTTTTCACGGGCTCGGGCCGGGCTCGGGCACGGCGTGTGCTTTTTGACCCGGGCCCGGGCCGGGCTCGGCCTTTCTGAGAGTTATTCTCGGGCTTCTCAACTCTGAAAAACAGGTATTTTTTGGTCTCGGGCCGGGTTCGGGCTGGGTTCGAGTCGGGCTCGGGCCGGGCTCGAGCTTAAGGTAAAGGGGTGGCGGGCCGGGCCGGGCGGGTAACGTAGATTATTTCCGGGCCCGGGCCGGGCCCGGGTCTCGCCATAAATGTTTTGATCGGGCTCGGGCGGGCCGCCCAATGTAAAAACGGGCCCGGGCCGGGCCCGGGACGCAAAAATCGGCCCGTGCAGTGCTCTAATTCACATAACGGGACGCCTGGTCGGTTCAGTCAGTCTGCGGACGAACATTACGTGGCTCGTTTCCGCCGAATCACACTTCACACAAGGGAGCTGATGACGAGCTGCTTGCGGAAGATTTCTGTTACAGCTTTCAGTCTATGTCACACACGTCTGTGGACCGATTAAGCAGTTAAAGAAACCCACGTGGTCAAAATTAATCCAGAGCCCCCCACTACGGCGTGCCTTGTTATTATATCGTGGTTGTGACAGGCAAGACGCCAGAACTCAATTTTATTTGATTAATCAATCCATCCCATCGTGTGAATGCAGCTTAATGTGCAAACGAAAATGTCCCCTTTCTTTGGCATGTATGTCTCGATGACAGACGTACCTTTCTCCCAAGAACAACTATTGGTGCCTTGGCGGGACGTACGTAACACAGGTGTTAAACTGTGTATGAGCCTATCGGGTGAACGTCTACTAAGGCGAAAGCCTTAAGTAGTTCATGGGTTGAAAAATCCGTTGTCCGGCGTTATCGCAAATTGACCGTCCGGCGTTATGGCACCAAACTTCAATGGCACCATAATTGATGGTGCCACCATTGATGGTCGAACCTACGACCTTTGGTGTTAGTTAAGACAAAGTTAATCAAGGTACTCGAACCCACAACCTTTGGTGGGAGTGAAATTCTCGACATTCGGTAGGAGACGAACCCACGAGCTTTGATGTTGATTAGGGCGAACTTAATTAAGACACAAGTAATTAAGGTAGAGTTAATTATGGCACTCGAATCCACGACCTTGGGTGGAAGCAAACAAGTAATAGGAAGTAACAACGCATTCGAATGAGAATGTCAAGTAATTTAATTAATGTATTGTGAGCACGCAGGCTTTCGCATTCATCCTATTTAGCGTATGCTAAAGTGACTGTCAACTTTTTATTGATTCTTTTTTTTAAATGTCGCAGCTGTACTTTTTGTCTGAGTGTCACAATAATAGCATTTCCTATAACATATACCTCTCCTTTCCCAGATCATCCAACCACTACCCAAAAACATGCTCTCCGGCCACCTACGAAGGCAGAAGGAGAGCAAAAGCACTTCAACAAACCTACGGAGAAAACCCATCGGCCGTCTACACAGACGCAGCACAGTACCTCAATGCACGGGAAGCATATGCCGTCTGCACCCCGACAGGCCCAACCTCGGTCACCAGTGCGAAAATCGCCGCGGCAGCAAGGATACGAACCAGACGGACAGAAGTGGCAGTGGAGGCAGCTATAGCTCTTGCCATTGTCTCAACAAGCTCTCGGATCATCTTAAGTGAATCCAAAGGGGCCATAAGCAACTTTTCAAAAGGCCGAAGAGCGGCACCAACCATGCGTAGTCCTCCAAGCACTGCACGCCTACACGGCAGGAAGCACAACAGAACTGGTATGGGCTCTGGCACAAGCGGAGAACCCGAGGAACGAAGCGGCACATCAACAGGCTCGAGGATTCGTCAGCCGAGCGATGAGCCCATCAGACCCCGGACAACCCAACGAAGGCGTATACACATACCACGACATCACACAATATTGTCGTCTTAACAGACAAACAAAACCTCCACCACATGAGTCACTCACCAAACACCAAAATTATCACATGGCGGCGACTACCAACCAAGCCCTACCCTAATCCGCACATATATCCACAAATACCGGGTGTTCAAAATTAAGCTTTACGGTATTTTTAAAGATCGCCTTTGGCAGGTAGCATAATTCTTAACATTGAACTGGCTTATTTGAAGAGGCGGACATTATTATCACGGGAAATCGAGACACATATTCAACTAATTAACAAAAATTGACCAAGGAACTTCTTAGTTGATTACCTTACGACACATATTGCAATTTATGAATTGAATCTGGAAAGTTCGCAAGCCGCCATCTACTTGAAATGAATTTCCAGGATGACACCAGTTTCGAGATATTATTTCCAAAAGTGCGGGACGAAATACATGGGCGTTCCAGTTACTTTTGTGTTTCCATGTATAAAACAGCATTTAGGTAAAAAGAGTAAGTGGAACAACAGTGCATTTTTGCGGCCAGTTTGATGGCGCATATCTCCAAACTGGTGTCATTCTGAAAATTCATTCCCAGTGGATACGCCTCACAAGCTCACGGGCTACAATTCGTAAATCGCAGTACGTGTCGTAGAGTAATTAACTAAGAAGTTAATTAGTAAATTTTTGTTAATTAGTTGAATATGTGTTTCCATTTCTCGTGCTACCAATGTCTGCCTCATCGCATAACCCGGCTCAACGATAAGAACTATGCCATAGGCGATTTCTGAAAATTCCGTAAAGCTTAATTTCGAACACCCGGTATACCTCGGCACACACAGGCCCACTTTGTAGATTCTGTGGGGAACTAGCAACACTGAATCACATAATATGGGATTGCGAGGAGAACAAGCCTCCTCCTAATCTCACAGCCTCTCCCTCACCTGAAGCATGGACGGCGGTGCTGCTCAGTTCTGGTCTAGACACCCCCCAACAGGCCATAGAACGAGCTGAAGAGGGCGCCATCAAACATCGCTTGATGGTCATCTGGCCCGCCTGAAGAAACCACTCCTAATAACGCTGCCGAAATAAAGTTTTTCCTACCATTGCCAGATCAGAGAAACCGGCCAAAGCAATCTGCCTCCAGCCTGACCTTCTTGCCTTTTTGTATAAATAAAGGCTCTCGCTCTCACGCAACACGTCTCTCTCCAACCCTAAGCGGTATAACATAACCGAATTGCTTTTTAAAGCAGCAACTGATAGTAGGCATTGCGTCATTACCTCTAGCACGCTTTTCTAATAACACATGCGGCGGACTTCAGTTGTACCATATTTGTTTTCAGTTGCAGTTTTCAGCACCCCTGTGCAGTAGGTATTGTCTAAGCTGTTCATTTCTCATCTATACTTATTGCGGCAAGACGGGGTAGAGGCAATTGACGAAATATATTCTTCTGTCGCGCTCAAACTTTTCTTTCTGATCGCTATATAACAAGGTGTTGACTATCCATACCTTTCTGTGCTTGGCTGTTCTCTCAATCCTAGCCTCTCCTGAGTGTCACGTAAGTCAGAGTTTTCAATATCGCTACGCAAAGCCTTTTTATGAGCTCCTTTTTTTTCTATTTTCGTTTCGTAATAAAGCTTTTGTACGCTCCAGGCAGTGACGCGTACGCGCCCGAAATTTCGTCGCAGCTCATGGTATGACTACGCGTCAGTTGCTTGGCACGCGTCATCATATTTTTCTCGGGCGGCGCAATATATTTGCGTGACCCGCTTGCTCATTCCTGAAGCGTCTGCTAGCTCGTGCAATGTAGTCATATAAGCAACATTTTGTTATAGTTTGTGCAAGTGAGCGGAGCGAACCCGTAGCTCATA
The DNA here is from genome assembly GCF_013339745.2 of Dermacentor silvarum. NCBI lineage: Eukaryota > Metazoa > Arthropoda > Arachnida > Ixodida > Ixodidae > Dermacentor > Dermacentor silvarum. The sequence goes on from NC_051156.1 coordinate 205,588,099, forward strand.
GAGCATCACTGCTCCAGCGGAGGAATATTGAACGCGCCCTAGCTAGGGCACGCCGTCTCTATACTGTGGAGCGAAATTTAATAACACTGTCGGCTCGGCGGTGGTTGGACGATTCCGTTGGTTATGAGAAAACACACCAACTTCAACTGTCAAACCTTTCTTGTGTCTATTCTTTTCTATTCGATATTACAGTGAGGAAGTGGTAATACCGAAGACATGTGACATGCCATATAACGCGTCCTTGCAGGCAGAATCCTGCCAGCCAAAAAAAAAAAAAAAAGAATCCCGTCTTCTGAAAAGCGCAAAATAATGAATACGCCTGTCTTTAGGACGGACGGCTGTCGTTAACGTGTACTACATCACGGATGCAGAGGGACGACCAGAACGACGCTCGTTCGCACGACCCTCACTCCTTGTACATATATTTTGATGTTCAGAATCAAACCGCCGCGTAGAAGCAGAACTAGAAGAGTAGTTATTATCTCATCAGAGAGTTAGCAACCGCTCCTAATAAAGCATCGTCACCAAACAATTGGGTAATTACACTGGTTATCACCTGCTTAAAGGGAATAAATTTTGTGTGGGATGACAGAGCAGTTGGGAAAGGCGATTAATTGATCGTACATTACGGAGGTGAAGTCATAGAGTGCTTGCCTAAAGTGTTTGCGTGCTGTGGGGTTGGGGCGTGTGCGTGTGTGGTGGCGTTGTGTGTCGTTGGTGCGTGTGTCGGTGTGTGTGTGTGGTGTGTGTGTGTGTGTGGTTGTGTGTGTGTGTGTGTGTGTGTGTGTGTGTGTGTGGTGTGTGTGGTGTGGTGTGTGTGGTGTGTGCGTGGTGTGTGTGTGTGTGTGGTGTGTGGCGTGTGCGTGCGTGTGCGTGTGGTGTGTGTTGTGTGTGTGTGTGGTGGTGTGTGTGGTGTGTGTGTGTGTGTGTGTGTGGTGTGTGTGTGTGTGTTGTGTGTGTGGTGTGTGGTGTGTGTGTGTGTGTGTGTGTGTGTGTGTGTGTGTGTGTGTGTGTGTGTGTGTGTGGGTGTGTGTGTGGGTGTGTGTGTGTGTGTGTGTGTGTGTGTGTGTGTGTGTGTGTGTGTGTGTGTGTGTGTGTGTGTGTGTGTGTGTGTGTGTGGTGTGTGTGTGTGTGTGTGTGTGGTGTGTGTGTGTGGGGGTGTGTGTGTGTGGTGTGTGTGTGTGGTGTGTGTGGGTGTGTGTGTGTGTGTGTGTGTGTGTGTGTGTGTGTGTGTGTGTGTGTGCGTGCGCGTGCGTGTGTGCGTGCGTGCGTGTGCGTGTGCGTGCGTGCGTGCGTGCGTGCGTGCGTGCGTGCGTGCGTGCGTGCGTGCGTGCGTGCGTGCGTGCGTGCGTGCGTGCGTGCGCGCGCGTGTGCGTGTGCGTGTGCGTGTGCGTGTGTGTGTGTCCATAGCAGTTAATGTTGCAAGCACACATGGCATGAAACTGAACGATATGCCCGGGATGTTTGAGGGCCACAAACGTTGTTGCGAACCGCCGCTGTACCAGTGTAGGCACGAATCTACGTGGATTATGCCGTTCATTAACAATACAACACCTATATGCAGACGTACTTTGCAGACGTACTTTCATCAAAGGTTACCCAAAGCTATGTTTTCATTGAGGAGAATATGCTCATAAACCCAGCAATATACTCTTCGCAAAAAGAAAGACAAGAATGAAAAACAAGAAACAAGAACAACTTCATCTGAGGAAACGGAGCATCATGCTTCTTCAGTTTCCACTGGAAGCAGCTTATAGTCTACGCAGTTCACTCACGAGGAAATAAATTGGATCTGGAGCTGCTGGGCGGCGCCCTAACCTCTTCGAGAAACATCACTCGCATTTTTGTCTTACTCCCAATCGTTTCTTTTACTACGTTGCCCTAAACTCGTGCACTGCCTTTGAATGGTGGTGAACGTGAAAAGGAAACGTCGTCCACAAGGGCCTTCTCATGTTATAACGTCCCCTTTTGTATTTCTTTCCCCGAACCTCTCGTATTTTTTTTTCATTTTCCCCAACCATGTGCATGTATTAAACAAAAAACCTTCAAACTTTCAAGTTATCTATCTTAATTATTGACACGTGCTGTGGTGTAATTACCGACTAATGCCTAAGCTGGAAAACCCCCCTTTAACTCATCACTGATGGGAACGGCAACCGCACTCCGATGATGACGGAATGCAAGAACACTCGTGTACCACGCTTTTAGGGTGCATTAGAAACGGTCCCTTACGAGAACAAAATTAACCAACGTCTCACCATCATTTAACCTGCCAGATTGCCATATTGTCACTGAGGATGTCTAAATGATATTGATAATTTAACCTTTGTCTGAACATAACGTATATTAACGTATAGTCCTGTCTTCTTCCGCCACAGTCCGTGTCTTCTTCGCGCTTATACCAAGAATAAGTTACCGTACCAACTCGCGCAACTATCCATCCTTTTGCAGTATATTAACCCTGTACACAGTAAGAGTAAATGTTGGAAGTCCCCAGAGAGCTTTTAGACAGTTTATGTAGGGCATGCAGCTTCAAGAAATTCCTCATATTCTTCCCCAAAATATTGTTCATTTGAGTTTGCGCCCGCTGCGGCGTATTGGGACACTTGATGATGATGATGATGATCGCTAACGGCATCCCCTTTTATGGGGACGCCGACGACTCATCCACTATCCTGCGTGAGCTAACTTGATTTTACTATAATGCAACATACTATTTTGCTTGTTTGTGCTTATACCATTAGTAAACCTGAGCGTGTAGGGACGAACGACTATAACAGAGCCTCCATAGTCGCCAACACAGTAACCGCTAACTGTCGAGCATGAGGTGGCGCTCGATCTCGGAGGCGTCCGTAGATACAGGCAAAAGGCCCGCCCTGTACAATATCACGATACTCACCGAGCGACCTTGTTGGTCACCTTGGAGCCATTAGTTTATATGCTTAATTTTCTTTGCAACGCGGAAGCGGTCTACAACTCTGCTGTAGCATGAATACTATTAGAAGGAAAAGAAAGAGGAAGGCACAACGCAGGACGATATAGCAGACAAATAGCAGTGATTCGCTGGACATTTGTCTGTTGCAAACCTTTTGAAGTGTAGGCGTAAATTTCATTGTCGGGTCTATCACCTCGCATCAATTCGATTGTTTAGATTGCTCTTTTTTTTAATGCTTCTCAAAACTTGTCACATACTGTGTACACATCCTACCTCGAAAGTTTACTGAGCACGGAATCTCACTGCTCTTCACTTTGCCTAGAATTCAGGGCCTGAATTGACGAAGAGCTCTCATAACAAAATTGTTCATAAAAGATCATTTACGAAAGAATGGTAAATTAGTAATTAGTAAATTTATTTCCAGATGTGCGATGCGGCTGGGTGCTTGCATGAGAAAACCTGTACAAGCCCTTTGAAGAGGAAATTGTGTTCCCTCATGAATGCGAAGCAGCAAAAATTTTAGCAGCCGGGATATTAACAGACCCTCCCTTCCACCCAGTTGCATCAAGTATTGCCTAAAGCGCTTCAGAAATTTCCTGCCTCCCTTTATTGGCACCCATACCTGGCGATAAAAGAAACACATATGTTCTGTCCCATATTCAATTCGATGCACGTCTTCTGTGGGTCAACATATAGGAAAAATATAATCATTTTACATCCCGACCTGCTATGAAGAGAGAGAGAGAGAGAGAGAAAACTTTATTGGGAGCACTTTAAGATTCCGCCACTTTGTGAAATTGGCCCTCTTGACAGTTCTAATATGCTCACAGCGCGACAACGCCCTATCTGATTCAGTGAAACGCAAACAGGGCAAAACTTGGCAATATGGCGGAATTTTATATTGTTCTAAATCTCCGTTCCACATTCCCTATTTTATTTCCATGTTTCTTTGTCCTGCTTCGATCGTCTTTACATATTCTGCCAACTCAGAAAGCACTTTACCTGATTGCGTACAACGCGACTGTAAGTCGCGAAGCAAGAAAAAAACATGCACAGCCACCCGCATTTTTAACTATATCGCGCGAGAACACTATAATATGGTCGTACGTCGTCTTGAAGGGAACATCGGATTATACTACTCTTGCACAGCAGAGAGCTTGGTGTACTTAAGAGTACTGCTGCCGGTCTCGCTGATGGACGCTCGCGCAATATATAGCTAAATATGCGGGAGGCTGTGCATTCATATGCTCAGAAGGGTCATCAGGCAACGGATTCATATCAAGAATAGCTTTCAAACGCGTATCGGGGCCAGATTAAATTCGACGTCGCCACAACAAAGTAGCCATAGCAGCACCGAGGAACACTGACATGAAGATTCGAGGAGTACTCGTGGATACGGCAGCAGAAGCAAGCAAGGGTTGTCGCCCTCTTTGGCATGAAGTGCGTGAATAACATTTACGCAGATGCTAAATGTAAAACGGGCAGCCGTCAGGAATGTTACCCGGTAAGCAGCTCCCGTCTTCACTGAGAAACAGAAGGCAAAAAATCATTTCAATCAGCACCAAGTGTCGTCGTTGATGGCATTGATGGCTGGACGAAAACCTGGTGCAGTGGCAAGGAAATGGTTGTGGCTAGGGCGGGGTGCTTCGGCAGCAGGCATGGGCTGCTTAAGAAGTAAGCATAACTTTTGAGACGAATTTTAAGAAGTAAGAAGAAATAGGAATTAAGTGTGGATCAAAAGGGGGTAACATGCATCTGGTTGTACCTTTATTAAATGCGAATCATTTCTTGGCGAGCATTTGCCACTTTGAGTGTATCTATCTAGCCGCCTACGTATTGGTGCTCTCATGGTTGTTTCCTTAACTTGGTATGTACCAAAGCTTGCATAGTATGACAAAGGTTTATGACGAACATAAATGATAGGTCATGACATTAATGTCCTGACATGCGTGTCATGTAGGTCATGAAACATCCGCCTAAGTCTTGGTGCTCTCATGGGTAAAAAAACAAACGATGTGGCAAGGAATCGAGAATGATGGTAATGGGTGCAAGTAAGGTTATGATAGCAATTATAATCATTGTAGAATACAATTACGACTCAATAATCACCATGACTAAGCAAAAAATGACAATGACTCAGCGAAAAGAGATTAACACTCAGTAACCGCTGGAATGGGATAGAACGTGGGCACTAAGTGTAGGAAACACTAAAGGATGATGGTAGAAATCATAGTCATAAGCATGACTCCGCAAAAATGAGAATGACTTAGCGAAAAATGATTACCACTCGAAAACCACTGGAATGGGTTTGGACGTGGTCAATAAGTGAAGGAAACACTAAAGGATGATGATAGAAGTCATAGAGATGAGCATGACTTCGGAAAGTTGACAATGACTCAGCGAAAAATGATTAACACTTATACACCACTGGAATGGGTTCGGACATAAATGATAGGTCATGACATGAATGTCATCATATGCGTATCATGTAGGTCATGGATCAGCCGCCTGCGTATTGGTGCTCTTATGTTCGTTTCGTTAACTTAGCAGGCTCCCCGCACACTGCTTCGCATCACATCGATTCCCACCGGGCGTGGGATCGGCTGGCTTTTTAACACGAAAGTGTTTTATGCCGGGGTCCACCAAGACTTCACTGACGTATTTCCGTCACGGAAATACATCAGCTTACAATGTACACGAACATAATACAAAGAAAGAAACCAGAAGAAAAAGTTCCACAAACATGGAAAATTTGGAAATCGAACCCACGACCTCTCGGTCCGCGACGATAGATCGCCGAGCGTTTAACCCATTGCGCCACAAACGCATTTGCAGAGAGCTACACAGACGCGCCTTATATATCTAACACTCCTCCGTGTACCCGCGCTCTTGCTCGGGGCGGTGCCGCCGCCTACGAGCAGAAAAGAGAAGTACTGCATTATGACACTAACGCGCACCGACAGTGAACGCTTCGGTGGTCTCAGCACTACGACGCCTCGATGCCAGCATTCGAAGGGACGCTGGCATCAAGAAGCACTAGGTGGCGTTCACCGTACTCAGCACAGCGGAGCGTGGCCTCCGCAATTAGCTCTGAAAATGTTTCTGAAGTTGATCGCGGAGGCTGCAATTACGACGCGCTGTACGCGCTGATTTGACTCGGTGACGATTCAGTTACGTGCTTTGTCTTGCGCGTTGTATTAGTGTGTCAGTTACGTGCTTCGTCTTTCGCGTTGTGCTAGCGTGTGCAGCGTAGTGCAGCTTCCATATGCACGACGGTTGCTCATGGTCATCGACGTTGGTAGTCGTGATGGAGGAGACGTGCCACCAGGCGTCAGCGTGGGTGCATCAACGCCTAAGGGCGCTTTAGCCACAAAACACCAATAGACATTATATATCAATGTGCAATAAACATTACACTACTTCTGTGAAGACACGTTTCGCTTTCGTGTTCTATACCGATTCCTATATAAGAGGGATCAACCACATTTTTTTATATTTGTTCTTCTATCCCACTATATTTAGAGAACTGTGTCCAGTGATCAAATCGTCAGTCTCCCGGGGTCTCCGCAAATACCTAGAGGCTTATAGACAAATGTCTACAGACCCTTATCGGACTATAAAAAAGTGTATAAAGGGCTCACAGGATAGTTTTTTCAAGCACTGACGGCTCTGCAAGTTGGCTACCTGATTCAAGTATGTCTTACAAAATCCGATGTCAGTGTTGATTACTTTCAATTAAAAACAATCAAACCTTCAAATAATCAAAAAGAGAGTACATTGAAGCTCAACGACCGTACCTTAGGGAGTGCACGCCTACGCTATAGCCTTTACCTCACTGCACGGTTTTCACGATACAAAGTCAATGTGCTGAAAGGAAGCGTGTGGAGGCCGTAACCGTCGGCACCAATTTGTTCCTCTTCTTAGTCGAACAGCCGCACTCTCTTCTTCTAGCTCTTTACACGTACATATTTTGTATTTGTAGTTTTTGCTCGCTTCTAGCCGGCTTGATTTCTCCGGAGACCGCGAAAAAGCCGCCTTACCACACCCTCAACGCTCTTATGAGTATGCTCAGAGAAAGCAGGAAAGAACGAACGGAACTACCACGGGGAGACTTGTGGCAGGCATCCCATTCGCTCATTGTGGTTGTTTTGTTTAGTTCGAAAATGTACGAGAATAAGGCTTTTCTGGAAATAATTTTTTTGCCGGTAATGTTCTTTTCTTTTTCTGAGTCGCCATGATCTCGTTTTGTTTGTTTTCTTTTTCATTGAAAAGGGGTGGTTGTGTAGTATAAGAAAGAGAATGACGCTGCACAGTCTGCGCAATATTTGAAAAGGGGACAGACCCATTGCTTGGAAACAAGAAAAAAAACCAATGGGACTCATGGTCCTATTGGTCCTCATGGTCCTATTTTGTTACTTGAGAATCATTTTTGCATCACTTATGCTGCGATAAAAAAATAACAAATGACTGTATGACATTTGCGAGCCACGATGAAGGCCGAATACAACACAAGCATATTTATGCTAGCAACTGTTCAATATATATATATATATATATATATATATATATATATATATATATATATATACATGGTTCGTATTCACTGCGATGTTCGAGCCCAAATCCTTTCTAGTGTGTTGATACTTAGACAATCTTAGACATATACACAGCACAAACACGGGCACAGAAATACACAAATTTTCCCATATACAACGTATGTTAATTGCACTTAGCGCATAATACCGCTAGTTGGCAGCATCGACCCGTGGACGCGAAAATTTGTCTTATCACGTTAAGCCATGGTAAATACACGGCTCCGTTATACGCATGTCTTTGTAATATTATGCTATACTAAAGGTTTTCAATAGCGCAAAAGTGAATACGGGAAAGCTGTCTTTCCAGCATTATTCTCTCCACGCTCGTGGGCTATATACTCAAAACCTTTACCATGACATACGAACAGGCCTAATTTGCCACAATTATGTTATACTTATGCTGCTGTGAAAAGGGGAGGCAGAGAGCACCTCAGCTAATTCATTTCTCTATGCTATAGACCAATAAATAAATAAATAATACTAAAATAAACGAATCAAAAGAATTACAATTAAGCTAATAAAGATAACACCGCAACTGAAAGGACCCATGGTGCCCATGCCTCTAACCGACTAATACGAGGGTTGTTCAATAAAAATCCTGTGACTGTGTAGTCCAAACCCTGCTCAAATCCTTCGCTTTATGTAGCTCCAATCCTAATCAAATTCTGTGCTTGTGTAGTTGAAATCCAGCGCTAATACAGCTCCACTAACGTGAAAAGCAGTTATGCGCCGGTGTTTCCATTATGTTAACTCACCGTTGGTTTGAACTACACAAGCGCAGGATTTAAGCAGGATTGTAGTGCATTAAGCGCTGGATTCAAATTATGCGCTTGTGTAGTTCAAATCCAGCCCTAATGCAGCTACACTAACGTGCAACCTGGGGAAGTGCGAAGCAGTGATGCGCCGGTGTTTTCCCTATGTTATTCTTGTGCTATTCTTGCACAAGTGAGGAGGAATCCAGTGCTTGTGGGGTGGTGGCGCCCTCTCTTGCGCTGCGCTTATACCAGACTGGCGTTTCGGAAGCGATTCTCATGAGTTTCTGCTGATTTACACATATCTCTGGCTCATACCCGCCTATCCAATGCGGGTATGGGCCACACGTGATTTTATTTTCGTTAATCGTGACGTAACTGACTCGCATATGATGTTATTGATGTCATGACCTATATCAGTCATGTTAGTCATACATTAGTACCCTTCCATGCCAATTTTGGTATGTATACCAAGTGAACGAGACGCGAGTTTTCGGCAGATCTTGTTTTTGTGCGTGACCACGACGACATGACATCACATTAGACGCCGACAGCCCGGGCCCTTAATGTGCTTCGCACTTAAAACTGAGGCTGATGCTCTGAAATGTTCATTTATGAAAATATTCAACGGCCCTTTTATCCCTTTCTATATGCTCCCCAGTAATGAAATGTACGAGTCCCACTGCTTGGACAAAGTCTGTGATAACATGAATGATGCCATCTTTTGACACCTACTTAAACATCGTCTCCAGTGTATTAACTACACCTTGTTCCACGTAAAAGCAATCTCCTTTTCTATCGTTAGATACATAAAGGTGTCGGAAGCTGCCGCATCAGGACTGTAGAACGAATAAAGGGATCATTTCGATGGGTGGCGGAACAGTAACCGTTCATTTTAAAATGGTAATTTTTATATAGTACTTAATATCTTCGTAGAAACACCCTGTATACTATAGAGTAAATAGAATATAGAATACAGTATATAGAAGTATAGAGATAAGTATACCCGCCGTGGTTGCTCAGTGGCTACGGTGTTGGGCTGCTGAGCACGAAGTCGCGGGATCGAATCGATCCGCATTTCGATGGGGGCGAAATGCCAAAACACGCGTGTGCTTAGATTTAGGTGCACGTTAAAGAACCCCAGGTGGTCCAAATTTCCGGGTCCCCCACTACGGCGTGCCTCATAATCAGATCGTGGCTTTGGCACGTAAAACTCCCACAATTTAATTTTAATTTTTAGAGATAAGTATGTACTAGAAGCAGCCATGATGGCGGTGCGTGAAGCACACGTCGCGAAATGCCGATGAATACTGAGAAATAGTTATCGCTATCAAAAAAGAAAGAAGAATTAAAAGGTACGGTGTCATCAAAACAATAATATTTATTTTCGCTTTGCAGCAAGGAAAGAAACGGCTAGTGTAATGCTCCTGCGCGGAGCAGCTTTAGAAATATTGCTCGGTTACATTGCTTTGAGCAAGTGTTTAAACAATGGAAATGCACGCCCACCATAACATATTAGAAGGGGAAAAAAACGACACTAGGCGTATCAAAGACAACAAAAAGGTATACCCGCTTTTCTACGGATACTCGATCAGCAGCTCATGCAAGCACCAAAAACACCACAAAAAGAGCCCCTATTGACCTTTAGGAGAAACTGGTTGCCGAACATAAGGGTTGCTGAACGGCCCCTCAGCAGCAGCTGAGGAGCATGATGACGAGTCATAGCGTCGTCTCTGGAAGTTCTGTGATGAAGACGCTACTAGGCGTAATGCGAACTCGTCGCCGTCAAAACGCCACTTGAACTGCTCGCTAACGGGAACATGTATTCCCGGTGCGCCCACTCTTTCACATAAACAGCCTTCGGTGGAAGAACACGATTTCCTTTGCTCGTCTGCTCGCTGGGCACACGGCCTTGCACTTATTGCAGATGCTTCTTCTTAGTCCTCACTTCCGGGCATGTCTAGCTCGAATTGCTGCGGCAACGTATTCTCTAAACATTCCTTTTTCCTCTTCGATTTGTCGCTGCGACCACCTAAGTACTTTTTTTCTGCGCATGGCGAGTTTTTTTTTTTTTAATTTGTTTTTTTTCCCCTTAAGCTACCAACCCTCGGAAACAAGCCATTTCACATCGTGTCCTATTACAATAATCGTGTCCTATTACAGCCTCGGCCAGTTTATCATCCTCTTCTTTGTCCTTATTTCTTGACCGCGGTCTGTTGCAAAGAATGTCACATTAGGTTGGAATGGTTGAGCCGTTCGCAAGCGCCTGATTCTGCGTTCCAGGCTGCTTGAAACCTATTGAGGTACTCGAGACACTATAGAATTCCACCATGTTGGTGTTTTCAGCCAATCAGAGACAGCGTTGTCGCCTCGTTAGCCAATGAGAGCGGACGAGATGGTGAATTCGAGAATTTTTCGCTGTCCCGAATAGTGCTCCGAGTAGACGATGACCTAACCAGGATGAACGCTCAGTGGAGCGCGGGTGGTGTAGGTATAGCATGCTCACGCCAGCTGCACACGTTTGAGTGCCACAGTGTTGTATAACGGAGTCATACAAGTTGGACGTCACAAAAATGCGGCGGCGCTACCGTCAATAAATAAATAAATAAATAAATAAATAAATAAATAAATAAATAAATAAATAAATAAATAAATAAATAAATAAATAAATAACACCTACTGGTGTGAATTATCGCTGCAGGTAAGATTAACAGGCAAGGACATTCTTAAATTATATTACAAAGACTTGTTAGAAGATACCAAAGCGCATTTTAAGGAAGGTATGATGGTTGTCGTATGCACTACTGGCCTGTCCAACGCCAGTATGTTAATAAACAAACATCATGTATATACCACACAGTCGCGTTAATCTTTGACGCTACACAGTGGCCTTCCTGGGGCTGCAGATGGGTGAATCGAGACAGGTTAATTATACTTCCGGTTGCAATGTTCGATCACAACGACTCATCGTGGAACAAAATGCCCAATGAGCAATTAAAATAATCATGTGCCGGAATGGGCTGCTTCAGTGTGCGCCATCGGCATTCCTTATCTATACTATCAGTTGTCGAAGCGTGTGCATCCCAGGTTTTAGATAACTTGTTCGCTTTTAACAGCGGAGCTGTCTATGACGAGCGTAATCTGTCTGTCGTAAACAGAAAATGTGGGCCGATCCTGGCGGCAATGCAGAAAGGGTGCAAGCGCAATGGCACATACCCCTGTGAACTAGCCAAGCTGATCCTGGGTAAGTCTAGCGAAGCATGGTTGGAACTACTTAAGCTCAGTCAGTCATCGATAGTCAATCGATAGCCGATCAATAGCTAATCGATAATCGGTCAATAATCAATAAATTCCGAGAAATGCTCGGGATGACTTGGTAGTGCTTAGCCAAGCCCAAATACGTGGTCAATAAATACATTGCGATAGCCAATAGATAGCCAATCAATAGCGAATCAATAATCGATCAATAATCAATCAATTCCGGAAAATGCTGCGGATGACTTGGTAGTGCTTAGCGTAGCCCAAATACGTGGCCAATACCTTGCGATAGTCAATCAATAGCTAATCGATAATCGATTAATAATCAATAAATTCCGGAAAATGCTGGGGATGACTTGGTAGTGCTTAGCCTAGCCCAAGAACCAGGACTAGCTAGGTGCCCGTCAGCTCCGCTGTCTCTTTAGCATTGCGCTTCCAGTGCGAGGTACGCGAATAGTTTTGACACAAATTTGAGGGAACGAGGCTCCAAGCACAGTCAGCTTGGTGAAAAGCTATAACCTACGATTCCTGCAGGCGGAACCAATGGATGCGCCCGTGGCTGGCGGATTGTTTTACGACGAGCAACTAAAGAAGGCAGGCTGTTATTTTTTTTTTTCTTGGCCTTTGAAATCAAAGTCGTCGTCATGATTCAAGTACTGTCTATCTCCCGTCGAACGAAAACACCCAAGGGGGTATTCTTCGGGTCACTTGAAACAGTGTCTGCCGAAGCTAATGGTATTATTACTTGTAGCAACTTATTGGCTAAATCCCGAGACCACCTGTGCAGCGCTCTGTACAGATTAACCTTCCAGCTTTTCTGTCACCGTTAAGTTCAGTAAAAGTACAGGCAGTGTTTCCAGCTTGTGTCCCAGGGTCAGTGCACACTTAACCAGCTCCCATTCCAGCGAGACCTGGTGCGATGAGCCTCGATAATGACACACCAGTTCGAGGGTGAAGGTGTAGTTTACGGGGCATATACAGCGGCGGCTAAGTCGCGCATGCAGTGGAACCAACAGTGCGAACTGACGCTCAATGTAGCTCAGGCGGCAGCCAATTTTCCTTGCGTTGTCGTTGACTCGTAACAGCCGGCGTCTTCAGAATAATTGAAGTTGCGCGAGAAGTACGAAACGGGACTTTCATGTTCTATCCTTCCTGTTGACGCGTTTAATTTCGGCAGAGAGACAAAAATAGTGAAAATACAGAGAGCACAATCTCTTGTACAAGTTATTCCAAATTGCGTCACTGCTTATTTGGTGCTCGAAATATTCTCCAGGCAATATGTCTTAATTGCTGTACTTCTAAGTATAGTGTCTCTTCAGTTGGCACCTATTGCGTCATCGTTTCGCGTCTTGCTCCCCCACTGTGGTGACTGAACCCTGTGGCGAGTCGCAGGTGTTATCAGTCTGTTCTAGGATGTGAAATCTTTCTCTCGTTCTCTCTCACCTTTGTGCGAACTTGCAATAGCGCATTCCCCCACAGGTCATTCTGCCCAAATCCTACCGACTTCGCTCAATACAGCGAAAATTAGGGGACACGTCAACCAATCAGAAAAAAAAAAGGGGGGGGGGGGTGGCAGGGTCAGAAGAAGGGTCCACCTGATTGACCGCCTCTGATCGCCGTCCGCTTGACGCTGACTGATTGGAACCTTTCTCACGGAAGTATTAGCAGCGCCCAATGGGAGAGCCCTACTCCTCCATTCTCTAGAACGCGAAGCGGGCTCTCATTGCTGGTTGGCTGAAGCGAGCCCTAGCCTTCACTGCACTGCAAGAAATTGATTGGACGTAATACACGTGCTCCGTTTTCAACGTTATCTCCGTTTTATTCTTTTTTAATGTGTTCTATACATCTAGCATAACCTTAGGCATAAAACTGCAACCTCTTCAGAGCTTACAATTTAAGCGATATTGGAAACGTTCTTTCTTTCCCTTCCCCACTCATAGGAGGTTTACCTATCAGCTCATCAGCTTTTGTTTAATCCACAATATATGAAATAATATGCTCAACAACGTACGTTCTGCATCTTTGCGTGTTTCCAACAAGGAAATGTTTTTTTTTTTGCGATCGTTTTCTTAAATTTTTTTTCTAGAACAGCTGCTAATGCAGGCACGCGAGCTGCTGCTCAATTTTCTGATCAATTCTTTTTTATCGCTTCGACTTACACATTATTTCCTTTTTATTCTTTAAACTCTCGTATGCTACAACTCCTTCTCAATTAACTCCCGCTTTTGGTTTGAGGGGTTTTTACATTTAGTGATGTGAAATTTTCGGTTCCCGTCTTTCATTGTTGTTTTTATGTAGCGCAAATTTCGTTGCTGCGTCTCTGTCGCAGTCTCTTCTTTAGCGCAGTTCTTTGTTCTTTGCGACGTGCTACTATGTCATTAACAACGAAAAGGCACGATCAATCTTCCATTTCTTCAGGTCGGTGAGCGCGCCATCAATTTTCACGGACGGGAGCAAACATTGTTCACCTGATTAGGGTTCTGGCACGTTCGGATTAGGGCGCACACTGAGGCTTGTCCATATGGAGAAGAAATGGGTGCGAATGGCATGTTTTCACCCCTTTTTATTGAGCTGAACGTTTCTCCTGTTTGGTAATCTTGATTTATTGATTGATTTACTGTTTGGGGTTCCCGCCCGAGACCCACGAAAAATATTGCTTGTTGCATGCTTATTGAACATTTGTGACCTTTGGAAATAACTTTGCCCACACACTTATGTAGGTGCTTTCTTTTTCTCTTTTTTTTTCTTTTACTGAGGCGAGCTAATAAATTGCTCGGCTCAGTAAGTACTAAAGTGGCTAGCCAAGAATGTCCGTGGGCTCGGGCTCAATTCTCAGGTTAAAGCGAAGTTTTTCGCAAACTGCAAAGGTAAATGTATGATGAAGCCGTAAGGATATTTCTTAGTGCTTTTTTTTTAATTGCCAAAAAATGTGAAGTCAGGATGTCGAGGCACGCGCATGTAAACAAACTCTGAAAAAAAAAGGACCATATGAAACTAACACGCCATGACCAAAAAAGATAGGACCGCATTTTGAAGTGTCGGCAAATATGTAAGGTGCAAAATATCCTTGTTCATTCATTTTTTTCTTTTTTTTACGGCGACTAATAAGTAGATCACCAAAAATTGCTAGTCACTTGAGTATGTTAACACGCCTCGTCACCAAATAAACTGCGTATTCTCTCCTGTCTTTCCTTAGCAAAGGGGTTTATAAAGTGAGCATGCTCAAAGGTGGTGAATGGGACGAGCAGAGAACAGCCGCGGACAAAAATATAATCCTTCACGCACTATTGTCACAGCCTTGTTCACAGACACACAAACCGCAGGAAGCAAACCAGCGCACTAATTTAAATAACGTTTATTTGAGTCCAAGTAGCACTGTAACTGATAACTTGCTCAGACACTCCACCTTACTATGTGGTCTCGGTGTTAAAAAGGGCGGAAAAGTAAGGTGCTCAATAACCAAATTCCTGGCTCCCATTCATTTTTTTTTTCCGCGAGACGCTTAACCACTGACGCTTCAGTCACACCACGTAGTTTTTCAATTCCCTGTTTACTGGTGTAGTCGATGACTACACAAGAATTCACTGGCACATACACAGCTGTCAAGTGAGAGCGTTTCTAATAATGTGCCCACGAATTACATTCACTTACTTGTGACGTAGCAGCAGAGGCGAGCTTCAGTCAACATCGGCCCCTCTCTGGCAGTATATCTTGTGTCGCAGAGGCACAAAAGGCAGATTCCAAAGGTGGATTCACCAGTGGGACCTTAATCATATAAATAGAGAACAGGGGGGTGGAGTGACCGTAGCGGCCGACAATAGCCAGCTGTCATTTGCCTATACTCCAGAGCATATGCCTCACTGGACGCTCAATATTGCTACTGAACCAGAATCCTCCACAACGTATTTACAAAGACCTAGTCATGTGTCAGAAGCGCTTGCATATCTCGGGGTAAGTGCACGCCCAGGACCTCCCTCCCCCCCCCCCCCCCCCCCCCCCCACACCACACAGACACACAACAATTAAGTTGTAAACAAATATACGCGTATTTTCAGGGATAAGCAAGAAGGAAAGTAGCTAGATTTTTTGGGTATTGACTCTTTAGGTGTTTACGCAGAGAGGTTGTGGCCCTTTCCTCTCGGCTACTATAACACCGATACACTTGGAGGCACCCCAGAGTGTTCTGCAGGGAAACCATGCTATCTTAATCATTTGGTGGCAGCACATGGTCAGATTCGGTCAGACCTAGCTGACCATTGTAACAGGTGCATGTCTGTATACTCCAGGGTTCACTGAAGAACGTATTCTTGGGACGTTTAGGACGCAGAACCAAAGTGAATTGTATGAGGCTTAGTGGATAAAGAAAGAAGGCTGAATTTTAGCGCTAGCATTGCGTCCAATGCCCTGTCTAAAAATAAGGGCTTCATCTGTACAGAACGAATGCCTAGTTTGCTTGTACGAAGTGTGTGAACGTGTCAGATAAAGTGCGCCGTCGCGATGTTTTCCTTTCACTGCAACGTGTTTGTGCCACCATCATCATTATCATCGTCGTTATCTTGATCGGTCTCGTGCTATAACACTCAGAGAGGAATAAAACAAGGAGACGAAAGGTATAGATGTCAACGAGACGAATGTCTGGTTTGCTACTCTACACAGCGGAAAAGGTAAACGCGAATAGAAAGAGCAAATGAAGGGCAGAGTCAGCACTGTGCTCATATAACAACTTTTGTGGCTCCTGATACTTTGCGTATCCGAGATCGAATGCACAAAAGAGCTTTTTAAGGATGGGATGATGCCGCCTTGTCTAACCTATAGCGGGACAGCAAGTTTTGAATTTACACCCCTGCTTCTCCTCTAGTGACATTACAAGCAATAAACGTTGCCTGCGGTCAGTGTCGCCATTCCTCTCTGTCGTGTAAACCGCAGCCGTGACCTAACGGTAGAGCACGTGCCTCGGCAGCAGGAGGTGTGGGTTTAATTCGAATCGCCACCGGGCATTACCTGGTTTGTCGAAAATTGGCACAAGCGTACCCCCGACCTGGCGCTCGGCTTTTTTCAGGGGTGATACGCTTACGGAATGAGCCTGCACCCTTAAAATCTCGTCAAAATCCTCGTGAGCCCCCACAAAAGAATGAGATCTTGGCCGTTCCCATGGTGACCATTTACCATGTGGCACCCCGATGCACCTATTAGGTGGAGACACCCTCGGGTTGGAGACAAACACCATTTTCCAAGCATTGAGGTCCCATAATGCCGAGCACCTGTCCGAGAGAACGTGCACCTATTTTACTGATAAGTAACCAGGGGCAGCTCTGGTCTGCTTCCCACAGCTGCGGTGGATTCCCTACAGCAAGGCGGCCTGGGGTTGGACAACGGTGCCCGAGACCACGCCCATAATCTGTAGAGGGCCCCTATTATACGAACCCCCGCAAGCAGCCGAGCACTAGGCCTGAGATCATCTCTACCCGTTAGAAAAACCAGTGGGTTTTCGGCGGCACCGGTGTTTGAAGGCAGCACCTCCTGCATACGAGGCGGATGCTCTCCACTAGGCCATCGCAGGGATACAGAGGGCTACGCGAAATGGTAGAACGAATGGTGGTGAAATGGGAGAAGTTGACGCAGCGGGGCGAAATTGCAGAGCGCCCGTCTTGTGTGCAGTAGGAACTACGTTCGAAGCCCGATGTCCATTGGAAACCTATCGTTTTTTTTTTCTATTAGATAGAGATGTACCATGCCCTGGCCGTTCCGTTCTCCATATTGGTTCTCATCTCGAAAGGGGGGCCCTATAAATATTTGCAAAGGTCTCTTGGAGCCCCTTGTCCCACCCCAACTTTGGGGAAATAGTCGAGCAGACGCCGCTGCTGTGGGAGGCGGATGAGTGCTGCCGTGGTGTAAAATGTGTACAAGCGTGCTCCCGGCCTGGTGCTTGACAACTACGGATGTTCTAGACGTTTGGAAGGACGCCTACCTTCCTGATAGGAAGTTGGTGGCATGGGACCGCCGGACTCCTTATTTACTTGTTAGAGACACCTGATGAAATGAGAATTATTGCAAGGCAGCTGCCCGTATTGTTACTCGGCTAGAGAAGTTTCTAACAGTTATTCTGACATGCAATCAATCGAGCTTGCAAATGCATTTGTAACCTAAAATCGCATGACCAGCATGCAAAAAAAAAAGCAAATCACATTGCCCTAATAAGGCATTGCAAATACAAACCACAAAACCTGCCACTAAGCAAGTCGATGTAATAAATAAAGCAGCAGAGTAAAAATTAGTTTGAAAACCGGATAGCTCTTAGTTTTATTACGAAATTATGCCATGTACCAGGCTAGAGTATGTCGAGTCGTTGTACGGTCGTGTCACTCAAAGCACTACGTCTCTTGTCGATTGAGAATTCCGATTTCGTCCGGTTATGATACAATGAAAAAGACAAGCTCTCAGCTGCAATGGCTAGCTCGTACAAAGGCGCACAGCATGCCCCATTGTTTTCGATTACTTTTGTCTGACTATTTAGAGGCTGTGCACTTGAGACATTGCCTATTTTAGGGCGTTTCTGTAATATTTCGATTCCGTGTGTCGCGTGTTGCCTTTTGTCTTTGTCATCGTGCAGCTATTTGGCTACGATTTCAAAGCTAGCACACACCTGAACTTATGTCAATCAGAACATCTGGTTCCTTTTCCAAATCACCGGGTACTTTCCTGCATGCAACCCGACGTAAAGCGAGCTATGTTTTTGTTCATTTCCTCCATTTTCGTTGTCTCGGAAGCAATTCTGTACAAACTTTCCTTTCTACAAACGTTCTAAATAGCCCTAACAGGGACACCAAGCAATCAAGGTCTTTACATCTTCTACGGTCTCTATGTTTTCAGTGACTGATACAAAGTGCTCCTTCCTGTTTGAAGTGGTTCGCTTGAAGGAATTCCTCCGACTTTGCATGTAAAATTAGCCCGACATCGGCCGCAGACGGCTCTTCGGTGGTCCCTAATTAGAACAGGTTGCCACAACCTTGCGGTGCGGTCGCTATGCAAATAAACTGGGAGCTGGTTGAACGCGATGGTGCGCTCTCTCTCGTTCGGTTCATGCGCCGTAGAGTTATCGGCACTCACTCGGTGTTCCAACTTGATTCTCTTTGAACGGGAGTCTAGTTCTGACCTTGAAGTTCCGCTCGAACATGCATTTGTCCCAGTGCCTATTTTCTCAGTATTGGTGAATGTTCTTCCCCAAGCCAGGTGCTGCAGAAAGACAAGAATTTGAACTAATCAGGCTACATTTGGAAATAGTTGGCAGTGCATGATGGAGGCAGCGCAAAGACTTACATGGACAATAAACAAAGAACCAAACACCACAAGCGCTACTTAGCTAGTCAGGCTGCTTTCACAAGAATCTTATGGCGAGTTGCAATTTTCGTTACACTGATAGCGTGTCAAAGCAGTATGAAGCTCATAGACAATGAAGCTGAGGAAGCATGGGGGAAATCAGCAGTTTCTAATAAAACTGTAAAATTGACTACGTATGAAGGCTAGGTTGGCGATAAGCTTCATACCCTTAAAAAAAATCTGCTTTTTGCGACAGATGGGAGCCAAACAAATCTCTGCATGGCGTGTGGATAACTGTAGCTACGAATCGAGCTACAGGCTACCACTTTCCTTTCGGTTCACTTTCTTGGGTTTTTGCATAGCTGTATTTGTAACCTAGCCGTGGGAGTGTCAGCCAGCGTCACTCGTAGCAAAGGCGGGTGATACGGAACACGTCTCATTTAAACAACAGGTGTCACATTGTTCGCCGTTGTTGCCGATTCTTCCTGTAGCGTGTCAGTTCTGCCACCCGCAGCCATGACCTCCAGGTTATCCGGCAACATGTCCGCATGTCGGTGGCAGCCGGGCGCCAGCGACGATGTAGAGATCATGTGTACGTTCCATCATAAGAGGAATATTACCTTTTCTCTTTAAGCTGCAGCAGCAGCCTTTTTCATCTGTGAATTCATCGCGCAGCAGATGAAGCGCCAGCCTTCGACAACGACAACGAAGTGACTCTACTTCTCTCAACCACGTGGCACGGTTCGTCGTTCTGGTCTGAGTTCATAGTGCGAAGGTCACTAATTATGTGGCGTTAGTCGTCAAATGAATGACGCGGGCCGCAAATAAAATAACATATATATTCTGGCCGCCGCAGTCTGCATTTCGTCTCCTGTGGAGAGCTCTGCCACAACGGTGCCACGTCCTCGGAGCGTCCCTGGTTCTTGCCTCATCTTGCACCACGTGACTCGTGCCACGCGGTCGAGAGTAGAGGACGCACTTGGTCTGTCGTCTGCTGCCTACCCGGACCAGCGTGTCACCAACAGTGCCTTTGCTTTTGTCCTAGTAGTTCGCGCTACGAATTAGCCATACTTTACTTCTGTCCAACCTTCTACAAGGAGAGGGCATCTCTCGCCACATTTCTTCGACGCTCGGGACTTTCTGCGTCGCAACTGCTGTTCCCCGGCAGGCACCAGAGCTCCTCCTTCAGGCACCTCCTCAGGTTCCTGGAGGACACGGGGCTGATGTCTAACTTGCATATGCGCCGCTTGCCTTCCACTGTCAGCCATGAGTCCTGTGAGCACCACGACCTTCTCTCTCTTCTTTCTTCGTTATGTCCTCCTCCACTTTGATCACCGAGGTACTCGGCCATGCTCCTTAAAGGGTTGCAGAAGGTAGCACATCTTCCTCTCTACAATCACTCTCTCTTTCTATCTCTCGTCTGCTGCACTGTGAAATGGCCCCTGCCAACACGGCTGCTACAAAACATAGAGCTGCGGCTGCGGTTTGTAAACTTCGCATAGCCCTGTGGCACCTTGGCTTGGTTGTGAGTAATATTCGAGCGGATTTTCGCTGGTTTTCACGCCACGCTAACAAAGTGAGCCTTCGCAAATGTGACGCAGCCACAGCCGTTCGGATATTCTAACGCAGCCGTGGAAGCTGGAAACGAGCGTAAGTAGTCTCTACGTGGGCGTAGGCACACGCGTCAGCTGCGCACAAGCGTGGCACAACACGCGCCCCTCGTTGAATCAGCGGCTAAAGCGAGTATCTACCATAACGTCAGGAACGAGCGTGACCATATACACGTTACGCCTGCGCGCCAGGGAATTTTCGGGGACTAACGATGGTTCTAGGAGAACCAATTTAGTGGAGAGCGTGGTTTCGTGTTTTGCGCAGGTGCAAAAGTTGCGAAAGTCGGCGCAAGCTGGTTACAGGCAAGTGGAACACGCCCTTCATGTTTGAACCAGGTCGGGAGAGGGGAGTGGCAGTTGCGAGTAAAGTGTCATGAATATGCATGCCCTAATGAGGACGGGGGTCATTTTAGCCTCATTTCCCCTCTACTTCTTCTACCGCATCTGCTGCATTTTGGTGGCGTGAATTATGTTTTCTATATTTTTACTGTACCGGGTAACACAGCTTTTCTTTTTCTCCTTGTTCTGCTGAATTATGCTAAAAATGCTTACGTGAGCTCGAACGGATTGTCATTCAGAGTAACCTATACTTTCGGCTTCTTAACCCTCACACAAAGTGTTGGCTGGTTTCGTTCTTCTAAGACACAATGAAAGACTTGAAGTAAGGGTCGCTACAACTTCCTGAGAACCAAATACAGCTACGGGACACGATCACTTTTCAAGCTGGTTTTTATTTTCTTCTGGTATGTCGCGAACGTGAAAGGCATTTCTTTTTATTTAAGTACCACGGTTAGATGTCAAAAGCTGCATCTCCATGTGCGTGGACGAAGCAACCATCTACTCATGTTTGCTATGTTAAAAACTGCATTTCGTTGCCTAAATGCAGAGAAGAAGATGGATCTACGTGTAGTAGTACAGTGCCATATTGCTGCTGCATCCTGAATTTTTCTGACAATCTCGAGGTATTCGTGACACACTTCAAGGTTGCTTTCCGCCGTCTGTGACGACACAGAGATCTAGATCAACAGAGAGCCTAATTTTTTTAATGCGGTTTAAAAAATATGAGTAAACCACCTGCGTACAGTTGCACGCGCACTGGACTTTATAGTCCAGGAGGAATATTTTGAGTTCTCGCTTTCGAGACAATGTTGAAAAAGATTGAAGACAATGTGCAATACATGCGGTCTTAGGAGGTAAAAGAGACGCGATATATGTATATCAGAGAAAAGGCTACGAGAACGTTGTCACACATGCGGCCTTCTGTACTGTTGAATGTTTCGGCACATTTGACCTGATTATATGTGACATCTCATTAGAAAGGTTCGAAACGCACGTCCTTGGTAACAAACACCACGCATACATAGTAGAAAAAGTATTCACCCACGCAGAAACAATTATATATAGAAGTTTCACCAAGGTTAGTTCGACTAACGTTGTTCACCACCACATCATTTTTTTTTCTTCGGTCGTCATTTCACGGCGTTCCACGATGAGTATCTCATGTCGACCGCCAGTTTTTTTCAACGCTTTATTTTTCCAGCGCGCTCGATGTGTGCCATTTAGGTTACGTGAAACAAAATGCAAACGAAAATCGCAGAAGCTCCCAGTCTCTACTGCGGAAATACTTTTTTTTCAGTTGGACATCGTTATCCTAATGGAAAATTGCGGTACCTGCGTGCTATACTTTGACATCCACGCGCTTTCCAATACCTGACATGAACCTCTCTATCGAGGCTCCCGTGGAATCGTGACTGGGCGGCCCATCAAATCCTGCCGCGGGGCCTGTCGTTCACACTCGCCGAGAGGCCTGCTCTTTACAGCACGGTCGGCTGACTCCCCTTCGCACCTCATAGCTTGCTGTCTCCGCGCAGAATTGTCATCTGTGCTTTTTTTTAAAGTGGTACTTCTTTTAACTGCTGCGGATTGCCCCTCTCTCAGTGTTTAGTCTTTTTTTTTTTTCTTTGCCTAGCATTGGCTCACTTCCGTTTCCGCCTCGCCGCCTGTATCCCAATCCGTTTATTTGAAGTGCTCTCGCGGCTTTTCTCAGTGCGCTCTTGTGACTTCCGTTTCGCGATACGTTCCCACGAGCGGAACTTTGCTTTTCTCAGTTTTTCATCATCTACGATTGCCGGAAGCTACCAATCCATCGCTGCCTACGAGAGCTGCACTTAAAGGAAAGAGTCTTCGTTGTATAGGTCAGCAGAGGTACTAAGACGTTGTCTCACACTATACGTAACTACAGTTACTAACGCCCGAGTTAGAAGAAGCCTCCGCCGTTGATTCGGTCCCGTCCTGAGCAATTTCTTAAACTCAACTTATAATTGTCTTTATTGCAACATTTCTTGCTCCAAAAGTCAGTCATTGCGAAGGGATACTTTTCTGTTTTTGGAGTCCACGCGGTAGTAAAAAAAAAAAAAGTTCCCACTTTCACTGTGATTCATCCGGAGTTCTCTGGACCACCGCGTCTGTAGCGGATGTTCACCATCTGCTATGTGTCAAGGGGCAAATACTACTCCAGAAAAAGTACTTGTAAGTCCAGTATCAGAACGGACCAATCAGAGCAGTACAAGTGCGCGTGTACGTGGACATTCCCTTCCACACATGCGCTGATCTAGCTCTTGTTTGAAGGAGGCCCGCATGCATTTATGCAAAAGCTCGAATACGCCTCGTGGTAACCCTTAGAAGAAAGAAAACTATGCTATCTGTGAAAACTTACTTGCTCTCTCAGGTTTGGAGATTATAACTGAACATCACATACGCAGCGCGTTTGTAGCGCGCTGGTGCCAACCGTGTACATAAAATAACTCTCCGAACAGTGAAATTGAAATTATATACTCAATTCTGGGTGTCGTTTTGCTATCTCGTCGCGTTATCCTCTCATTTTCGCAGTCCTTCCCTTTTCACTTTTATTTCAGTCAGGAGCTAACATGCCAAAGTCGTGCTCCGCCGGTGAATATCTTCACCCTTTCCTGAATTAAACTTTCTCTCTCTCTATCGCTTAACAATGTTACTTCATCGCGACACCCCCTTACAAGGGTACACAACAGGCAGGGATAGCACAGCTCTTCACAGTTACGTGAAGGGCCTCAGTCGTATTTATGTGCATAACATATGGGCAGGACGACGTGTATGAAGACAAGCAGGTGGAAAGGAATTATTTTGCAGTGATGAAAGACGTCAAATTAACCTGGCGGTCGCGAGTAGTTGCGAAGCCGCAGTATTCGTCACGTGTGGTGTTAACCACCGCCGAGTGTAGCAGCCACGTACGGAGAAACACGGTTCATCAAACGAAAAAGCCGGCAGCAGTTCTTGATAATTTTCTTAAATTAGTCTCATTCCTTCAGTGTTTAAAAGAATGTACTTTTTAATTATTATTGTAGTGCGGATCTTGCATGTTTAATAATCCTCAGCATTGCAACTTGCGAGCACAAGGCAATCTCTCAAACGAGAGAAGCACTGAAAAGGATCAGCCAACTGTGCTAATCTGTCTTCGTACACGGCGAGGTCATTAAGATTTTGTCTGATTAGTGTCTGATAATGCTTGTCACCTCATAAATTACCCGGCTCTCGATTATCTCATTATAGTTGTCTCATTGGAAAATGTTCGTCGTTAAAACTTGTTCACCTTTGGCAACGGTCCCATGACGATTCAGGTGCGGCGGGCTAATTACGCGAAGATAAATTATCGCTTCGAACTAATCCAGTACCGTTTAATCGCGGAGTGGGAGCATCGTTAGCCTAGCAGTTTTTTGGACAAACGCGTTCAACGCATCGGCTCGTTAATGTTTTTCTGCGCATCTTGCTTTATTTCTACAAACGGTGTGGTTACTGGCAGCGGACGCTTGCACAGTTATTTTACTTCGTCATGGACCTCTTTAAAAAAAACGAACTTGTGTTCACCGTGTTTGTTAATTTCAACACAAAGACCATTCACGCCCATAAGTAGTACTACTTTAAGCACTGGATAGGTACCGCTCCGAACCAGCACGTATGAGTGAAATCTAGATTTCTCATCTATATATATATATATATATATGTATATATGTATCATCATCATCAGCCTATATTTATGTCCACTGCAGGACGAAGGCCTCTCCCTGCGATCTCCAATTACCCCTGTCTTGCGCTAGCGTATTCCAACTTGCGCCTGCGAATTTCCTAACCTTATCATCCCACCTGACTTTCTGCCGTCCTCGACTGCGCTTCCCTTCGCTTGGTATCCATTCTGTAACCCTAATGGTCCACCGGTTATCTTGTCGGAGTCATCAGGGAGGTAGTGGCCGAATACTGCACCAGGGAGGCCAATTCCTGTTCAGGTGAGGGAGTGACTTTGATGAAGCTTAGTGGGCCTGTCTAGTTTGGTTGCACCTGAACTAGTATAGCCACACTAGCTCTCGGCAATATGTATTTTTTTTTTTTTTTTGCTTTGCCGGTGTCAGGCACCACTCCATGCCAGAAAATGTAGTGGAATGGAGCAGGATTCGAACTTACGACCTTCAGATTTGAAGTCGGGTGTTCTACCTCTACTTACTCCACGCCACCGCCCTATATATATATATATATATATATATATATATATATATATATATATATATATATATCAAAAAATAGAAGCCCGTAGGAAAAACATAAGACTTTACTGACGTTTCGGCCGGGGTCCGGCCTTCATCAAGAGTATCCGGCTTTCATCCGGCTTTCATCAAGAGTATCCGGCCTTCATCAAGAGTATATATATATATATATATATATATCGTTTTTCACGGGAAAAACAAAGCAGGCTGAGATGAATTCAAATATATTTTCTAACTTGCCATCTGTGCGCATTCCACTGCTGGAGTCTCAGTATTTACACAAATTGTATTTTTTTACCTGGTGATCTCCCGGTTCTCATTAATTGCGTCATCCATTGCCTATAGTTAGAAGTACTCAGCAAGTTCAATAACGGTGCATAAATGATTCCTCGTTGTCTTTCAACTAATCATTAACTATAAATCAACTGGCTGGGCCGAAGTCATTCGTTGCATTTGTTTCTATAGGTAATGAGGAGACCTTTTGTGAGGAGTTCAGAGCCACGTGTGACCCCAGTTTTGCTTGCCGTAATCATACAACGTGTCTTGAAGGTATCGAAGTCATTTTCTCTTTCTTCCTCGAAACGCTTCGCAATATTAACAGCGGAGCTGTTTATAGCCAGCCGTAATTTGTGGTGCGCATCAAGAAACTACCAAGAAAGAAAAGAAACTTTCTTGCCGAGGCGGGATTGGAACCCCCACACCCCCGGTCCCAAAGCGAGCGTCTTAACTACTAGGCTATAAAGCCACTCTTGCAGAACATGCATTTGTTGTTGTTGTTGTTGTAGCCTATCATGCATGTGGCTCCTACCCACGGTGGGGGATTGGCCAAGAAATGGGTGGATTATTCCAAATTAATATGGAGGATAAGTTTCCGAATATCTATGGAATTAGTATTGAACAGCGTAGAATGATATGTTAATGTAAATCAGGAAAGTCATATTGAATTAGTAATAATTAATTTAAAAGTACAAAAAAGATAGAATTTAGCAGGGTATTCGCTTGGATTCTGTAAGAAACGTTTGGACAGCGAAGCAAGCATCTCTGTGGCTGAATCCCAAAGTGGACGAACATGCATTTATGCGAATCATATGATTGCATTCGAGCGTCGTCGTCGTCTTCGTTCACCGCTGGCGCGTCCGTACGCTCGTGCTCTGCGAGGTGAAGAGGTTTTGCGCGCGATGAGAGCGAGAGAGAGACGCATTCACGAAGCGGGTCGTCGGGAACGCGGTGTCGGCATTGCAACGCGGTGGTGGTGTTGCAAGCTGCGCTATACAACGCGCAGTGACGGCCGTAAGTCCGAGAGGCGCGAAAAGAAATTATCATCATCATGAGTAATAAAATGAAAAATTCGCGCGCACTTCCGGAAAATGCTGGGATCACCCAGCTTCGCTGTTTCAAGCGTTGCGTGGCCGAGTGCAAGGTTAAGCGTTTTAAATGCGAAGCTTTTCTTGCCGGCGGCTCTGTCCGTCGTCCCGCGTCCCACACCCCCACTGCGCATGCGCTTCCCCTTCCCCTCTCTCTCTCTTCTCCTACGCTCGCCCCCTTTCTCTCCTCTAGGAATCCTGTACGGAGCGGCGCCCGCGTCCCACACCCCTACAGCGCATGCGCGTCCCCTACCCCTCTCTCTCCTACGCTCCCCCTTTCTCACCTCTAGGAATACTCTACGGAGCGGTGGCCGCGTGCCACACCCCCACAGCGCATGCGCGTCCCCTCCCCTCTCTCTCCACTCCTACGCTCCCCCCTTTCTCTCCTTTAGGAATCCGGAGCGGCACGCTCGACAGGTGGTGCGACAGCTGCATACTCCGCTGGAGGCGCCACGGTAGTTCCGCGGTATGAAAATGACGGAGCGCGCGAGCCTCATTCTTTCTCCTGTGCTGCGCCGCGATGAGCGCTCGGGCCGCTGCCGCGAAACCATCTACCGCTCAAGTTGCATACTCCGCTGGGGGCGCAACGGTAGTTCCGCGGTATGAAAATGACTGAGCGCGCTCGCCTCATTCTCTCTCCTGTGCAGCGCCGCGATGAGCGCTCGGGCCGCTGCCGCGAAACCATCTCCCGCTCAAGTTGCATACTCCGCTGGGGGCGCAACGGTAGTTCCGCGGTATGAAAATGACGGAGCGCGCTCGCCTCATTCTCTCTCCTGTGCAGCGCCGCGATGAGCGCTCGGGCCGCTGCCGCGAAACCATCTCCCGCTCAAGTTGCATACTCCGCTGGGGGCGCAACGGTAGTTCCGCGGTATGAAAATGACGGAGCGCGCGCGCCTCATTCTCTCTCCCGTGCAGCGCCGCGATGAGCGCTCGGGCCGCTGCCGCGAAACCATCTCCCGCTCAAGCTGCATATTCCGCTGGGGCGCCACGGTAGTTCCGCGGTATGAAAATGACGGAGCGCGCGCGCCTCATTCTCTCTCCTGTGCAGCGCCGCGATGAGCGCTCGGGCCGCTGCCGCGAAACCATCTCCCGCTCAAGTTGCATACTCCGCTGGGGGCGCAACGGTAGTTCCGCGGTATGAAAATGACGGAGCGCGCTCGCCTCATTCTCTCTCCTGTGCAGCGTCACGATGAGCGCTCGGGCCGCTGCCGCGAAACCATCTCCCGCTCAAGTTGCATACTCCGCTGGGGGCGCAACGGTAGTTCCGCGGTATGAAAATGACGGAGCGCGCTCGCCTCATTCTCTCTCCTGTGCAGCGCCGCGATGAGCGCTCGGGGCCGCTGCCGCGAAACCATCTCCCGCTCAAGTTGCATACTCCGCTGGGGGCGCAACGGTAGTTCCGCGGTATGAAAATGACGGAGCGCGCTCGCCTCATTCTCTCTCCTGTTGCAGCGTCACGATGAGCGCTCGGGCCGCTGCCGCGAAACCATCTCCCGCTCAAGTTGCATACTCCGCTGGGGGCGCAACGGTAGTTCCGCGGTATGAAAATGACGGAGCGCTGCTCGCCTCATTCTCTCTCCTGTGCAGCGTCAGCGATGAGCGCTCGGGCCGCTGCCGCGAAACCATCTCCCGCTCAAGTTGCATACTCCGCTGGGGGCGCAACGGTAGTTCCGCGGTATGAAAATGACGGAGCGTGCTCGCCTCATTCTCTCTCCTGTGCAGCGCCGCGATGAGCGCTCGGGCCGCTGCCGCGAAACCATCTCCCGCTCAAGTTGCATACTCCGCTGGGGGAGCAACGGTAGTTCCGCGGTATGAAAATGACGGAGCGTGCTCGCCTCATTCTCTCTCCTGTGCAGCGCCGCGATGAGCGCTCGGGCCGCTGCCGCGAAACCATCTCCCGCTCAAGTTGCATACTCCGCTGGGGGCGCAACGGTAGTTCCGCGGTATGAAAATGACGGAGCGTGCTCGCCTCATTCTCTCTCCTGTGCAGCGCCGCGATGAGCGCTCGGGCCGCTGCCGCGAAACCATCTCCCGCTCAAGTTGCATACTCCGCTGGGGGCGCAACGGTAGTTCCGCGGTATGAAAATGACGGAGCGCGCTCGCCTCATTCTCTCTCCTGTGCAGCGCCGCGATGAGCGCTCGGGCCGCTGCCGCGAAACCATCTCCCGCTCAAGTTGCATACTCCGCTGGGGGCGCAACGGTAGTTCCGCGGTATGAAAATGACGGAGCGCGCTCGCCTCATTCTCTCTCCTGTGCAGCGCCGCGATGAGCGCTCGGGCCGCTGCCGCGAAACCATCTCCCGCTCAAGCTAACCATCTCCCCGCTGCTCCGCATCCACACATGGCTCCCTTTAGCGGGAGATGGAGTAATTTTTTTTCTCTTTAGGTTCCCATTCTCAAAGACAGTAAACAGCACAAGCAAACGGACGTGGTGAAAGGGCGGCGAACGCTGTAGGTATGTGCCTGTGAGCCTTCCTTGACGTTCCTTGTTTGCTTACGTTGTTACCGTTCTTAAAAATAAACCATTGCAAACTATCCACAATTGGCAGCGCTACTACGCTTCAGCTGCCACATTCATTGAAACTTGTTAATAGTTAACTATCATCCCCTGTCGCCTCGCTCCTCTTGAAGGACTTGTGTTTGGAGGGACCTGATGGAAACTCCGCAACTATGTACTGTACAACGTTTGCAGAGTACATACAAAATTATACGTTCATTGCCAAGCAAAGAACGACGTGCAACGACACAGCTTACGACAAATAGTACGAAGTGGCAAACACACTGCTTTATTATCCTTCGTTGCCTCTCCCATGCCCCTCTATGCGGGCGAAAACAGAGCGCGCGGCAGAGACGACTAACGCCCCTTGAACACGACGACGTGAAACCGCCACTGGCCAACTGTAGCTGTCACATCGCTCAATTTGCACGGACCAATACCAAAGTCACTTCAATACCGAGACGGCCCATGTCTGTTTGCCTAATTGCGATACTTAGCAATTTCGCATGGTGTTGTTGATGTCCCTAAGTCGTTTTGCGATGTTTTAGAATATGTTTTGACGGTTTACTGGATGTGTCTTCCGTGTATATGGTTCTTAAACATCCTCAGTTGTGGTTTTGTTTTCTTGGGTTACATATCCTCCAATGAATGTCGCCCATATTGGCTGCGCCAATAAAAACAGGAATACAAGAGACGGGACTCACCTATTGAGAACATGGTGCACGCTATTATTTTCCTCAGCGCAGCTTTATTCCCCACAACAAACGTTGTCATAGAAAAACCCGTTTCGCCCACAGGGTTCTTTGTTGTGGTCGCTTTCTTTCGGTGCGCAACTAAACCACGCCGATTACCGTGGCACGACCGGTAAAAGGGAGATCCTTTACTACAGTTTCGATTAGCCAGGTTAAGTAACGGTCCCGCCAGATCCTTCATTATGCAACGTTATTTTCGTAACCGCTGGAGAAATCTCAGGGAGGAGAAAAGAAACACCAAGTTTTTCACTCGTGAGCTTATCTTAATTAGATCTCCATTATGGTCCCAAACGCCGCCAGGAATGAGACAGCCAGGGACGGAAAGAGAAGGTGAACAGAAGGGGAGCTTCGTCAATAAAGCGAGTGCCCTGTCGTAGCATGTTTGTCCTGCCTTTTTATTTTCTTCGGCTAAGCCAGAAAGCAGTTGATGTTCCGATTATGCATGTTATTTATTGCACAGATTTGCTTGCGTTTCCTTCCCGTTCGTTCGCGAATGTATGCACGAAACAGATGTGTGTGCTGATGGAACCGCTTGTCCGGTAGGTGTGAGGAAAAACGGGCATTCGACCAAGTTGCTATTTAATCATCGCGGAAATCGATTGACAAAACTGGGACGAGTATTAATGCAGGGCTAATGTGTATTGGACAGGCATGAAATGCGGATTCGAACAAGTGAGCTCACGCTCTCCCCTGTCAGTTAGATTGATTACCGCTCGTGCATATAGCCGCAACAAATCCGTCAGCTGACTGGCAAGCTGATAAGATAATATTCCTGTTGATTTCGTGACTGCGCCATTAAGCTAGCAATATTGAAAAACTTTGTCGTTTCGAGAACGCTGTGGTAGTGATTTGAAAGTAGAACGTTCAGAAGCTAGAAATTCTCGGAAATACTCCTGTCGACGTTGGATAGTTTATTTTCTTCGCGTGGTGTTTTTCGTTTTTTTTATTATTCAAGTGATTAATAGAAGAGGTCGGCGCCTTTATGGCGGCACCAGCTACTACTTCTCACTTAGCGAAGGAAACTTGTATGCGCAAAAAGAGTGAATAATGTCACAAAATATGGCACTCAGTAAAACACCAGATGTACTTTATAAATACATTACAGTTATACTGTACACGAATAACAAAGTTTTGTGTATGAGTTCAGTACACATGTGCATACGTATGTACAGTCAAATATTTTGAATAGCCAAAACACAAAACACAAGTAATTACACATACCGTAAAAAAACGATCACCACATCTATCAATTTTGAACACAAAAGAACATTTATATCACTCGTTTAGCTTGTTAGGATAAACTTAAATTTAATATTTCCTCAAATGGTTTTATGTGCTCGAAAAACTTTTTAAAAGCAAGAATTTCCCTTTTCAAAGTCCCGCTGTTGACCATGGATCAAGTATCTTTTTCAGAGTGAATGGTCTTCTATATAAAAGCAACAAGTTTGCTTGCAACAGCCGTCGGGGTGAATCATATTTTGTGCACTCCAGTAGCAGATCATCCACATCTTCGTCTGGATGGCCTCAGAACACTGCGGATTAGAATCACCTTTTATCCCGTATAAAAAGTGTCGCGTAAATGCAGTACCAAGTCGCAGGCGGCGCACTAATGTTTCGAATTTTCTGTTTTCTCTCATATTTGACGGAATAGATAGATTTATACATGGGTCTATACAGTATAAGTCCTAGTTCTTAGACTGATCATAAACCCCGTTTGTTTTGCTGAGACGACAGGATATCTGTCTCAGCAGCAGACGGATTTCACTGCCCGAAAGAGAAAGATTGTGCGCCCGATTCGCAGCTGCGCCCGCTGCAATGTTACCAGGAATATTGCAGCGCAGGGTATCCACTGAAACGCAATTACGTTACTCGTTGTGCTTGCTTTTGTGTGCTCTTTGAGAGTCTCATACAATTGCAAGTGTTCAAAAAATGTTTGCTATTGCTTCGTAGTAATGCGAGAGCCGCTTGCGAATCGGTAAAAACAACCAATTTTTGCGCATTTTATTTCTGATGCTACGAGACGCCGTGCACACGGGATTGCCAACAGTTCTGTCATGGTGGACGATGTCGCTCGAGATAATTTAAATGTTTTCTCTAGCGCCAAATGTGGAATACCGAATGCTGAAGCAGAGGAATTTTTTACTACATGAACCGACTGGCATGTATATACATGAATGTACTGCGGACATAATGAGTAACTTTGCAATAGTGCCAGTTGCTGTGAGGCTACTGTGAACATTGAACATGTCTCTCTTATATTTAATCCCCTCGACCGATAATTCTATTTTAGGACTTGTTAACATCCACGGAGGGTAACTAAAATCCACATTGCATAAGTCAAATCTTAGTAATAATGTTTTATCTTCTTGAACAATATCGTGGATGTTGCTTTTGTTTTATTCGCGCGCGAGGTTTATTGGATGCTTCTCGGGTTTAGTTAAGATGCGATAAACGTGTCGGCATGTTTCAACCGTTCGCATAACTGAAAAAAGCAGGTG
The DNA here is from genome assembly GCF_013339745.2 of Dermacentor silvarum. Lineage (NCBI taxonomy): Eukaryota > Metazoa > Arthropoda > Arachnida > Ixodida > Ixodidae > Dermacentor > Dermacentor silvarum. Next base: position 205,620,247 of record NC_051156.1, read on the forward strand.
ATGAGCTTCAGAAATCGCTAGAGAACTCGAGGTAGCCTGCGGGACCCCAAGATAAACTCAGCCCCTATGCCAGTAAACGTTGAAGACATTCTTCAGAAGTTTACGATAAACCATGGAGAATAGGTGTAGAATAAGTGTTTTTTTTCTGTTTTATGAGTGCGTTATGAACGTGTACTACTAAAGAGATTGCCCCCCGCCCCATGTTGTTGGCAGGGTACGTTTATAACAGTACTGGTCTGATGTTCAATGGCGCGGATGTGTGATGCCCATGACAACTGGCGGTCGAGAATAACGCCAAGAAATTTATGCTCCTTCCCGAACGTCAAAGTTTGCCCTTCAAGCATAAGTTTGAAATTATTCAGCTGTAGTCTAGTGAAAGGAAGTACGGCTGTCTTTGCGTATGAGAGACTCATGCCTCTTTCTTTTGAAAGGGTGTTGATGATGTCAAGACCCTCTTGCAGCTTTGGCTGACCCTTTGGCTGAACACAGACTAGCTGTCGGAGTGGTTGTGGTTTTTTGAACATATATTGCAGCGACGTGGACTGCAGCAGTTCTTCCCTAAATGTCCAAATCCAATAATCCAATATTGGAATTTTAATGTAAAACTTGAAAACTTGTAAGTTTAGAATCTATAGATATGAGTTGTCGGATGAGGCGAAGATGTGAATTTAGAAATTCCTTTTGAAAGCCACGTTTGAAATTTGTAATAAAACTTACCAACTGGCAGGCCAAAATTTTTGAACTGTGATATTTCTCTAAGTTTCCTAAGAAAAGTTATAAACGCCTCGTCCAAACAAGATTCAAGTTATTTTTAGTACTGTTTGATATTAAAACACAATTACAATGGACAGAAAGGGAAATAAGCAGAGAGCAGTGGGGTATTTTGTGTCTTCCTAATGGACATATCTCTTTCATCTGCTGGTAAAGTGCCAATTGGTTGGGGGTGCCTGTGTCCTTTTCATGCGAACCCCAGGCCAGCCAATCAGAACTTTGGCAGCAGACGAAATGCACAGTTATAAAATACCCCCCCCCCCCCCCCCCGACGCAGGTAGCTGCCACAGAAAGGAGCATAACATGTTATGAGATGTCGTGGCTGCCATACGTCAGCACAGTAAAAATATTTTTAATGCAAATGACACTACCCAACGTTGTAAAAAATTAAATTGTGTATATATGATGACGCTTCCCCTGATTATGCTATCAGTCAGTCAAGAACTTTATTGAGGTCCTGCGGAGTTTAAAGCCGTTGGAGATCCCACGCGGGGTGCTCCTCCGGCCGAAACCGTAGGCGACGCCTACGACGCCTACGGACGGGAACGTGGTAACGCTCCGCCAGTTCTTGGGCCCTCTACGATATATTTTTACGCTATACAATGTATATATACGAGCATACTTTTTGAGCGACAATAACAATTTCGAGGAAATAGGAACTCCGTTTTGAAAAAGTTTAATACATAGACGATGATATACAGGGTGTTTCAGCGAACACTTTCAAAATTTATTTAAGGTTGCCTGTGGCAGATAGCCCAATTCTAGTTAATTAGGTGGTCTACTCGAAGAGGCGGACATTACTTGCACAAAAACTTGAAATGCATAATCGACTAATTAACAAACATTCACTAATTAAGCTTTTAACTAATTACCTGATGACCCATATTGCAATTTAAAAATTGTAGCCGTGGAGTTCGCAAGGCGGGTCCACTTAGAAATAATTCTCAGGATGACACCAGTTTCGAGATAATATTTCCCGAAGTTTGCGGAGAAATGCTTTGGCGTTCCAGTTAATTTTGTGCTTCAATGCATAAAGCGACGTTTTGTCAAGAACCTAGCTGGAACGCAAGTACATTTCTCCGCAAAGTTCGGGAATTAATATCTCGAAACTGGTGTCATTCCGAGAATTCGTTCCAAGTGGATCCGCCTTGCGAACTCCACGGGTACAATTTATAAATTGCAATATGGGCCATCAGGTAATTAGTTAAAAACTGAATTAGTGAATTTCTGTTAATTATTCGATTATGCATTTCAATTTCTTGTGCAAGTAATGTCAGCCTCTTTGAGTAGACCAGCTCGTGAACTAGAATTGTGCTATCTGCCACAGGCAACCTTTAAGAATTTTCGAAAGTGTTCGCTGAAACACCCTAGCTGTATAACTAGACGATTCGACAGCCTCGCCCAAAAGGCGAATGTTTGAAAGCCTTAACAAAGTTTAGCGTAGCGCTGAATCTCCTCGGACGTTGTTCTAACGCGCGGATCGACAAGTTCGCGCGACGCAGCGCGCGAGGTAAACACACAGCCGCGCAGCTACCAGAACGATAGCCGGATGAGAATCGTCCCCGGTGGGGTTGTAGGCGTCCGCGCCTGTAATAGTTCTCGCGAGAGCAAACTAAAGCGAAACCGGCGGCGCTTGTAGCTCGAAGTGTGCTGCCCATTCCGCTCAGACGTACTGTACGCGCCGTGCGCGGTGTGGTATACGCGCACAGCTGCGCATCAGAAACGTTTACATAGTGTTTCTGCGCACAATGCTCTTGCCAGCCGCGCAATACAGAACGCTGCGCGGCAGAGCTTATTGAGCGGAGCGTGAGGGTGCGTCCATTTTGCTTCGTTGTTTCTGCAAACACACTACGCGTCTGTGAAGACCTTGCAAACCTCCGTGCGTGGGCCGCACCACGCCTTCCGTACCGGGGCATCACGGCGGTGGTGGCATCATGGCATCAGGTGGTGCAGACGGCGCGATCACTCCTTCAATGTCCATGTAATTTCTGCTGCAATAAAACCTTGTTATCGCGAATATTCTCCGAACAATGAATACATTCTGCAGACAGCGCAGCAACAGGAAGTGGACCTGGAAAAGCCCTAATGGAGAAACAAAGAATGAAATTGGAATGAAGTAGATTTCATACTATATGCCGATCGCGGCATAGTGCAGGATGTAGAAGTGTTCTACAAGCTAAAGTGCAGGCACTATAGGTTAGTGAGGTCTAAGATTTTTCTCACTTTGGAGAGAGAAAGATTAAACTTAGTCAAGTAGAAACAGGCCAACTTAGACGCAGTAAAGGTAAAAGCATAACAATTCAGGCTGGTGCTCGCAAACAAATATACAGCTTTAGAACAGAAATATGAAGATAACATAGAGGTAATGAATGAAACCGTAGCTGGGCTGACTTCAGAACCAGCAATTGAAGTGGAAGGTAAGGCCCCAAGGCAACCAATAGGTAAGCTCGCCTAGGTAACAAAGGACCCTATAAAGAAACGACAAAGCATAAAGTGTCCAGCTCAGTAGATCAGATAGAATTCGCTGACCTGTCCAAACTGATCAACAAAAAGTAAGTAAGGGATATTCTATATTATGATGTGGGAAAGATTGAGGAAGCCGTAAAAAATGTATGCAACATGAAATCAGTGAGAAAATAACTTGACATAGCACAAGGTAAGATGTACGCATTGGAAGTATAATGTACGCATTGGTCAGTATTCTATACTGACCTGTAGAGCTTCCAGAGCAGCCAAGCTACTGTCATTCGAAGTAGTGATGAACAGGATACAGAGGCTCCTTCTATAACTAGCGATGAAGTTAGAAGGGCCTTTCAAGACATGTGACTGGGAAAAGCGGAGGAGAAGATCGAATAAAAGTCGATTTATTCAAAGATGGAGGAGATAGCATGCTTGAAAAGCTTGCGGCCCTTTATACGCAATGCCTCATGACTTCAAGTATACCAGAGAACTGGAAGAATGCCAACATTATACTAATCCATAAAAATGTTAAAGAATTGTTATTAAAGAATTGCAGAATTCTACACCACTTAGCGGGCTTTCAGTATTGTATAAAATATTCACCAAGATAATTTTCAATACAATCAGGGCAGCACTTGACCAGTCAACCAAGAGAACAGGCTGGCTTCAGGAAGGGATATTGTACGATAGATCACATCTATGTCATCAATAAGGAAATCGAAAAATCTGCGGATACAATCAACCTCTCTGTCTGGCTTTCATAGATTATGAAAAGGCATGTGATGCAGTAGAGATACCAACAGTCATTGAGGCACTGCGTAATCAAGTACAGGAGGCACGTCAATATCTTGGCAAATATCTACAAACATATTGGTTTTCCACGCGAAAAGTAGAAAGTTACCTATCGAGAAAGTAGTCAGGCAAGGAGACACAATCTCGCCAATGCTATTCACTGCATGTTTAGGAGTATTCAAGCCATTAGACTGGGAAGGCTTAGCAGTGAGGATCAATGGCGAATATCTCAGCAACCTTCGGTTTGCAGATGACATTGTCCTGTTCAGCAACACTGGGGACGTAACAACAAACGATTGAGGATCTTAAACGAGAAAGAGTAAGAGTGGGGTTAAAGATTATTATGCAGAAGACAAAGATAATGTTCAACAACCTGTTATAAGAACAAGAATTCAGGATCGCCAGTCAGCCTCTACAGTCTGTACAGGAGCACGTTTATCTGTGTCAAATTATCAGAGGACTCGGACCACGAGAAGAAAAGTTACAGAATAATAAAATGGGTTGAAGTGCATGTGGCAGGCATTGCCAAATCCTGACTGGGAGCTTACCACTGTCATTGAAAATAAAGGTGTACAATCATTGCATTCTACCGGTGCTAAGATATGGGGCAGAAACTTGGAGGTTAACAAAGAAGCTCGAGAACAAGTTAAGGACCGCACAAAGAGCGATGGAACGAAAAATGTTAGGAGTAACGTTAAGAGACAGGGAGAGAGCGGTGTGGATAAGAGAGCAAATGGGGATAGCCGATATTCTAATTGACATTAGGAGAAAAAAAATTACACCACCTTCCCGTAGGGGAACCCTGAGTAGTATGCCAAGCAGCCTCGAGCCCTCTTCTCCGCGGCGCTGTCCACGGCGCTGGCACTGGCGTTGACGCTGGCACTGGCGTTGACGCTGGCGCTGTCCGTGGCACTCATCGCGGCGTTGCGGGAGGAGAATGAGAGGACGAAGTGAATGATGATGAGTGGGCGAAACACCTGGGGATCATTCGGGCAAAACGCCGGAAGCGTTCTCCGGAAGCCGGAAGCTGGCTTCCGGAACCGGAAGCGGAACCGAAAGTGGAAACGGAAGCGGAAGGCGGCTTCCGGTTCCGGCTTCCGGAAGCCGAAACTTGCGCATGTGCAGTAGCGGTGTGGACGCCGTACGGCGGAGGGAGAGAGTGAGGGAGGGAGGGAGTGACATAGCCCCGACCATAAGCTGCTTCACATCTAAAAATGGAGCTGGGCACGCCATGTAAGGCGTAGGATGCATAACCGGTAGGACCATTAGAGTTACAGAATGGGTACCAAGAGAGCGGAAGCGCAGCCGAGGACAGAATAAAACTAGGTGAGGTGATGAAGTTAGGAAATTAGCCGGTGGAAATTGGAATCAGCTAGCTCAAGACAGCGGTAATTGGAGATCGCAGGGCCTTCGTCCTGCAGTGGACATAAATTTTGGGTGATGATGATCGTTTTCAATGCTGTGTCTTCGGGCGAAATTGCCAATAGCTTTTTTTTATTCTTTCTTTATGAAATACCCGGACGCCTTACTTCACTACGAGTCCTATAAATACCCATGCAAAAAAATCACAACATATCCACGGGGTGAATGATGATGAGTGGGCGAAGCTCTGGAGGGAATCATCGGATCTCCCGCTTAAGGGGACGCTAGCACAAACGCGTTAGAAACGTGCAGTACTCTCTAGTAAGGGGGAGCGGCCACAGCGTCTTACGCAGCCATTTACACATGCCGGAACGTGCACCGCGTTTGCCGATGCCATCACATGACTGCTGAGAGAGTATACTCCCCGTATTCATAAACGCTCCTCGACTTGAACTTGACTTGCCACCGCTTTGGGCAGCGTGTTCGAAACGCGTTGAAGGTAAGGCGGAGAGGCCACAGCGTCTTACACCAGCTTCTTACACGGGCCGTAACGCGCTAGCACAAACGCGTTAGAAACGCGCTAGAAACGCGGCCTTTCGTTAATGTTGGGTATTTATTGCCATCGTGGTGCGTGTGTCCATGTCCGCTTCGTGGCGTAGTGGGCTAACGCCGCGCGCTCGGAAGCGAGGGGTCCCTGGTTCGATTCCTCGCTACGGGCACAACTTCGGAATTTTTTTTCTCATTTTTCTCAGACTGCTTACACACTACTACTACGACGACGGGGACGAACGGGTGCCGCTATAAGGAGCTTCGCCCCTAAAAATGATGTAAGGACGGAAGAGTAATTAAGCCTGGCCCACATGGAGCGAACTTTCACGGCGAACTTCGCGCGGCCCGCACCAGCTCGGCGGAATGCCAGAACGCGGCGTTCGGGCGAACGCCGCGCGCGGCCGTTCGCCAGTTTTTCGCAAGAAAATCACTCCATCTGGGTCGGGCTTAATACTAGGGTCCTTCCCAGGCAAGAAGGCTTACGTCGAAATTGTGACCATACAAGGCAATCGCTCTTAGCTCAGGCTCTCAGAATTTTATCCACACGATTGGGCAGAGCCATGCGTACAGTGATAGGAGGCAGAATATAGGAAGATTAGCACTTAAAGACAAGTATAGGCTATCAAACATGATTAAAATACGTTGGAGGCATGGTCCAAGAATTGCTCAAAATGGCAATGTATGATTTCTAAGAGCCCTAAATTGGAAGCGCAGCTGTTGCCCTTGCTGGACGTATAGGGGGCAGTCCAGCAGCACGTGGGTTATGTCCTAGTCCGCCACTCCCCACGAGCACGACGCAGAGCTTGTACGATGGATTTTATTTGGTCTTGCCGAATTTCAAAAGTAATTCAAGAATATTTGATAAATTTTCTTTTCAGGAGCAGTGAATACCTGTCAAGATGAAAATCCCACAAGGAATACATGCTTTGAGTTGTGTGGTACTTTTTTTTTAATTTTCTCCCTAAAAGGAAGTCTACTGCATCGCACTTCATTCACTCGAAAACAAGCAAAGATTGAATGTAAGAAGGTTTTCGCAGCCTTTACGCCAGGAGAACGATTTCAATACGCTTAAATGCCACGTATTCCGGAACCTAACAATGACGTCTTATGCACTGTGCTTTGCGCGTGAACCTAACGACAAGGGCGAAATTCATTGCGTCCGCTAATATTCGAGCTCCTCTACAAATAGCTATCGTTTTTCAAAACTCTGCTGAACAGCGTAAGTTACAATACACAGAAATTAAGCAGTGCAAGAGTTAACATAACACGAGTTTCAAATAGAGATCGAGCCATCTCTATGGTTGAATATATAGATGCTTCAAAAGAGAGTACTTCTGTGCAGTACGCTTAGCAAGGCCGAAATCACGGGCCAGCATCACGTCAATCGCTCAGCATAGTAGTGCGAAAAAGGGTGGTCATGAATTTGTTATTATGTGCCAAGCATATGTTGATGGTATTTTTTTTTCTCACGAGAAAAGACAAAACAGATAAATGCAACGTCAACGGTGGTATGCGATACTACTCAGTTCTCTCTTATCGGACTGCACCGCGGGGCTTGCTCAGTAGCAGCATAGTGGTATATTTCAAATCCCGTCTATCTCTCGAGCAGGCTGTCGTCCCGACCCAGCCTTCTTCTCCTCTCTTACACGATATTTTTGTCACCCTCAACAAGCATATACTTACTCCCACGAAAAAAAAAAAAAACATTCGCAGTTTCGCATGAAAGGCGAAGCATCAATTGCGCTAGCAAATTAGTAGAGACCTATACGGAGTAAGGACAGTAGTTTTATCGGCTGTGTAAACTTGGACACATTCGCTTACTAACTCAATTAACAAGCATGGTGTCAGCGTGCACAAGCAAACATGAATAGATCACACCTGATGACCGCACACAACCGCTATGAAAAAGCTGGCGTTAGCAAGCGCGCCAGCAGCAGCGAGCGAAAGTTCGTGTGGTCTATCGCTTCAACGGAAACTGAGCGGTGAAAGCACAGCGCTTACAAAGGTAGGAGCCGTGTTGTAGATCGTTTCAAGATACGGTGCGCGCGACCGGCCGCCGCCGCTCAACAAAGTACGCAGTTGCTCGCAGAGCAGAAGCCCCTCCCGCGCTGCCTTCCTGCTTTCCTCCTTTCGCCTGCGAGGTTCCAGCTCCCCTTGCGCCCGGTCGCAAGATACGCATTTGGCGCCGCAGCAAAATGTCGCCCCCCCTTCCCTCCCTTCCACCCCCCCACGGCCTTTCGCTCAACGGAAGGCGCGTTTGCTCTCCGCCGTGCGTTCGCTCCCCGTGAAAGAGCGCGTCTCTCGCATGCTAGAGCGCGCGGCGACGATTTTATCGCCCTTGGACTTTATACGGAACCTCACGGCGACGCCGATGACGACGACGGCAGAAATCCGCTTGGAATGTCCATATAATTGCTATCGCAATAAAACGGACAGGGTCAAGCAAGAAGTATGAGTGAGTGAGTACGAACTTTATTTAGGTCCTCAGGAGGTCACCCCTGAATCAAGCAGTAGCGAGAACCATTGGCGTGATTCCAGAGAACGGAAATGGGCACGCTTATTGTGTGCTACTAATCCTACCGTGAAGCTTCCATTCAGCCGGCGTCGCGCGGAGCGGGATCAAATGTGGATGACAGAGGAAGTATTCTGATTCACTTTTCTGGTTGGCTGGCACAACCGATAGATCCCGCTGCAATGCACGGAATTAGTGAGATAAGAGTACAGACTGCAGAGTGGGTGAGCGTTGTCGCCACGCAGTGGCCTCCCGCACAACAGTGACAATTCTTTTTCTTTCTGGGGTTTTACGTTCCTGAACTAGTTCTGATTATGAGGCACGCCGTAGTGGAGGGCTGCGGATTCATTTTGACCACCTGGGGCTCTTTACCGTGCACTACAACGCAAGCACACGGCCGTTTTTGCATTTTGCCTCCATCAAAATGCGGCCGCCGCGGCCGGGATTCGATTCCGCGATCTCGTGCTCAGCAGCAGTTCGGATCGACTCAATGAATCGGCGGCTTTACGAGATGAGTTCCTTTTCGTTGAAGAGCATTGTTTAACCGACGGGAAGAACAACGCGCGCTTTCACGGAGAGCGAACGCACGGCGGAGAGCAAACGCGACTTCTTCCGTCGCGCCGTCGGTTGTATGGAACGCTGCTTTTCTGTCTCTGCGAATTCCAAGCTACTTTGTGGGAGACGCCGCTCCCATAACTACGGCGATGAATGTGCAGTCACCTGGAGGGGTGCCGGGTCCTTCCACGTCAACAGCGGCCGCGCCCAGGAAGCGGTCTAGTCACCCGAGTGACACTGACAGCGAGGACACTGTGATCTACTCAGCGACCAGTGATGATACCTCGGATGACAGTGACTTCGTGCCCGTAGCAAAGCGCAAAGCAAAGAGAAGACTCATCAGGACATCTCCTTCCGCAAGTAAGGCTACTGTGATCTCGACGCGAAAGTCATCGGAGCACACAATTTTATTCGTGCCTGTGGATGCGAGCGACAATATAAACCGGCTCAACCGTCAGGCTACATCTGTGGCGCTAGAGGCCCTTGCTCCGGGCCAGATCAAAGATGTTAGAATCAACGCCCGTAAGAACATTCTCGCTATAGATGTCGCGGACCGCAGCGCGCTAGACGTTTTGAGTAACGTCAATGTGCTGGAGAACATCAACGTACGCTGCTTCAAACAAGATGAACCTACCTCTACGGCCGGTGTTGTATATGATGTAGACAATTCCATAAGCGATGCCGACCTGCCGATACTCATCAAGCCGGCGACAGAGGGAATTGCCATATTGCAAGCCCGTCGACTAGGGAAATCGAACTGCGTGAAGCTAACTTTCAAAGGAGACAGCCTACCATCACACGTCAAGGTCGGTCACTTTCGACAAGTAGTACGACCTTTTGTGCCAAAGCCGCTTCAGTGCCGGAAGTGTCAAAGGATAGGGCACGTTAGTGCAGTTTGCACAAAGACAGCCGTGTGCTCACGATGCTCTGGGTCACACAGCTCCGACGCCTGTCGTGCAGAAAACCAAAAGTGCGCCAATTGCCAAGGCTCTCACGACGCATCTTCCAAGAATTGCCCACGTGTGAAAAAGGAGATGAAAGTCTTGAAGCAAATGGTCAGGGATGGTTCGTCGCACAGGGAGGCTGCCGCTAAGGTGCGACGCCGGCGTTCACATCGCCGGAGATCTTCGAGGAAACCTACTGCTATTGCTAAGGATGCACCGCGTCCGCCGACAGTCCACATACTTCCACAGACAACTAGCAATACTAGCAGCGAGGATCCTACGCAGAAAACTTCGAATGTCCATTGCCTCACGCGAGGAGTGGCCTCCGTTGCCGAGGCTAGACCAACCAGCGGAGAAGCTACATGACGCACGCTCGCCGAATCATGCTTCACCTTCGGACAGCCGCCAAGAAGACGACAAACAAGTTGTCACCATGATGAGGGCCCTTATGAACACGTTCCGTGTTCTCCTGACGTCCATACACACTCCGGCGGCTCGAGGTGCGCTTCAGATACTGGATGCGCTGAATCCGGTACTGACCAGTCTTGAGAAGCACCATGGCTGCTCCTCGGCACTCGTTCCTTAAACAAGTCAAGGAAGCGTCTATCTTCCAGTGGAATGCCCGTGGCCTTAAATCCCGCATTTCGGACTTTCGTCCCTTTGTTTTTAAGAACAAATTTCCAATCATAGTTATTTGTGAGCCAAACATTGAGAGCGCGATCCGTTTATCAGGATATGAAGCTTTCATGTCTGACACCTGTAGCGACTGCAGCAAAGTCATCGTCTATGTCAGATGTGATTTCACTTATGTTTTACACCCAGTGGCACCTGATGAGGACAATCAGTATGTATGCTTGACGGTAAAATGCAAGAACGTCACACTCACGCTCGTAGGTGCCTACATTTCACCTTCGAGCCGATTTAACAACGCAAGACTAAGTGCAATTTTAAAAGCGACACCTGGACCATGGATTGTTACCGGCGATTTCAATGCGCATCATCCGCTATGGGGAAGTTTAAAGATGAATTGCCGAGGAAGACGTGTACTAACTTTCGCGTCGAACCATGAACTCTGCTGCCTAAATGATGGAAGTCCCACTTTTCTGCGGGGATTGACTTACAGCAGCTGCCTGGACTTAACTTTTGTTTCAAGATCCCTCAGTAGCAGTGTGCAATGGTTCCCAGACAACGAAACGCATGGTAGTGACCATGTTCCAACATATGTTAAGGTCGAAGGCATCGGCAAGTCACACTATACCAGAGTTCAACGCATCGACTGGCCGAAATACACACTCCTCATGGAGCAGATGTGTCAAAATTCTCAGAACTGTATACCTGGAAACATCGAAGAGCTAATTAATGACGCTGCTCAAAAGGCCACAAGCGTTTTTAGGCCTATACCAAAATTTTCTGAATTCGAAGCGGAATTGGAACGCCTCCGAGCAATTCGCCGTCGCGCTGAACGACGCTACCGGCGCACGAAGTCCATATACGACTTAAGGGAGTCGAGACGCATACAGAAGAAGATCCAGCGTCGGATCAACTTACTGCAGTCTCTAAGGTGGAAGACTTTTTGTGATTCCCTTGACCCACATAAACCCCTGTCATATATATGGAGGACGGTGCGCGGTCTTCGAACATCGCCGCAACAACGCCACCCCTTCAAATGCCTGGCTCTCTACCAAGGTCGGCGAGAGATCGACGTAGCGGAGGACTTCTGTTTGAGGGTTGCCGGCCAACCATCCTCATTCACCGCACCTGATCCCTATGACGTTCCCATCTCGAAGGATTCTCGTATGGACAATCTGTTCTCCATCGAGGAGTTGCAAGCAGCATTGGCAGCGTGCAGACGTTCCTCATCGCCCGGACCTGACGGGGTGACGTACGCAGCTCTTGCCAACCTCGGTCAAACAGCCCGGCATGCTCTTCTGGACGTCTACAATAATTCGTGGCGTGAAGGAGTGGTTCCTGCTGCATGGAAGTCCAGCCGCCTTGTGCCTCTGCTAAAACCAGGCAAATCACCTCTAGACGTGGCGTCTTATCGTCCCATTGCTCTGGCCAGTTGTCTAGGAAAGGTGATGGAGAGGATGGCTGCTGACACGTCTGGAGTGGTACCTAGAGCGGTACGAGATATACCCCGACGCTATGGCAGGCTTCCGACGTGGACGTTCTTCTATAGACAACGTCATAGATCTTGTCTCGTCGGTTCAGCACGAAAAAACCCGAAAGAGACTGTCAGCGGCGATGTTCCTGGACGTCAAAGGCGCTTATGACAACATAACTCATCGAGCCATCCTGGACGCTTTGGGCGATGTCGGCCTAGGTGGCCTTGTTTTTCGATGGATACACAGCTATTTAAAGGACAGGTCGTTCTTTGTGCAAACAGAGGGACGGTGTGACATCGCAGCACAACACCTACCGTGGCGTACCGCAAGGTGGAGTCTTGAGCCCCACTCTATTTAATCTAGTGCTCATCGACCTGGTTCATTCCCTTCCGCAATCCGTCCATGTGTCGATCTATGCGGACGATATATGCATTTGGTCATCAGGGGTTACGCGTCCCCAGGTGCGCGCCAGACTCCAAAAAGCGGCCACAATTACATCAGGTTATCTTCGAGTACGAGGTCTGGAGGTGTCATCAGAGAAGTGCTCTATGGTCGCTTTCACGCGCAAAGCAATGAGACCGTATGTTGTCAAAATTAATGGACAGCCAATCATCTACGAGAAGACGCACCGCTTTCTAGGAGTGACAATCGATCGAGACCTCTCCTGGAGTCCTCATATCTGCTACCTAAAAAAGAAGCTGGCCATGGTAACCCATATTCTCAGTTTTCTCGCGGGAAAGTCATGGGGTGCATCTGTGAGGGCGATGCTCCAGCTCTATAACGCACTTTTCTTGGGTCTCCTACGCTATAGCTTACCTGTACTAAGTGGGACCGGTAAGACCAACCTCCGTGCCCTCCAGTCTGTGCAAGCTCAAGCTCTGAGAATATGTCTTGGCCTTCCCAGGTGTGCATCAACGGCAGCAACAATAGCCATCGCGCATGATCACCCCATCAATACGTACATTCAAGTAGACGCTTTAAGGATGCACATCAGGCACTTCGCCCGACTTCCATCGCATCATCTCGCCTCCCTTCCTGCCACTCGACCTCGTTCAGCGTTTAGCAGGACTATTGCCGCCAGCCATGGAACTTTACCATCGAACTTCACGCCTGCAGCACGACCATCTCTACCTCTGTGGTGCCTGCATCCAATCCAAGCCCTTCTTGTAATTCCCGGTATCAAAAAGAAAACCGAGATGTCGTCATTCGCCCTCAAACAAACCGTGCTTTCATTCATGCATGAAAAGCACAGAGAACGCACCCACGTTTACACGGACGGTTCTGTCTCCTCCAAAAGTTCAGCCGGAGCAGTGGTAATTCCCGTGAAATCTGTCACCATCCAATTCAAGACGTCTCACATTACATCATCGACGGCTGCAGAACTCGCAGCTATCCGTGCTGCTCTGGAATTTATTGGTCCCAAATCACCACAGTCATGGTCCATCTTTTGTGACTCGAAGGCAGCTCTCCAGTGCCTGCTGTCCCCTTTCAACCACGGACCTAACGCACAATTAGTCGCAGACATCCGACTACTTCACCATCACGCTACCGACAAGGGGCACAACATCATCTACCAGTGGATACCGGGTCACTGCGGAATTTCGGGAAATCACAGTGCGGATGACGCTGCCCGATCGGCCCACGATGATGCCCCTATTGTATCGATACCACTGTCGAGAACAGACGCAGCCACAAAACTTCGTTCCCTCGCACGCGAGCTTACGCAGACTCTGTGGAACACCAGTGACTTCAGCAACGCACGCCTCCACAGACTGGATCCACATCTGCAACTCCGTCTTCCACCAGGGTTACCACGAGCGGAAGCAACACTTCTGTGCCGCCTGTGGCTCGGCGTGGCACTCATGAACGCCTATTCCTTCCGCATTGGAATGGCCGACAGCCCCGCTTGCAACAACTGTGACTGCGAGGAGACAATCAAGCACCTCCTCTGTGAATGTCCCCGCTACAATGTGGCAAGAAAAGCGCTCGCGACTGCGCTTGAAAAACTGGACAATCGCCCCTTCACAGAGGAAAAAGTTTTAGGACACTGGTCTAGACGGGCTTCGGCACTCAAGTCCTTAAGGGCTCTGCTGAAGTTCTTAAGGACTTGTGAATTGTGCGACCGGCTTTGAACGTTGTAGCGCGTAGGGTCGCGTTATTGCGCGAATTTTATTTTATTTATTTATTTATTTTATTTTATTTCTTATTTTTTTATTATTATTGTTTTTTTGTTTTTTTTTTGTTTCTTCTATCACCTTTCATTCCCTTTACCCCTTTCCCCAGTACAGGGTAGCAAGCCGGTATTTACACTGGCTAACCTCCTTGTCTTTCCTTCCCTTTCTTTCTCTCTCTCTTACAATTAATCAACTGAAAATAAAGAAAATATACAGACATATATATCTGATATCCAGCACCGTCGCCTTAAGTGGTAGTACCAAATGATAATTATCTGATATTTGTCTCAAACCAGTGGCGTCTCACGCAGGCGCAAACTCAGTCAGAGCGCAGCGCGCTCACGTTCTGGCAAAAAATGAAGGTGGCTGTGCATCGTGCTTCCTTTATGGCGAAACAGTTGTGGTCTACGTCACCTTTTTATGGCACCACCAAGTGAAGTCAGTATCACAGGAGTGCATCGCAAAGGGTAATCTGGCGGGGAGGTGATTTTTCATAAGGTATTTCACTGTGGGAAGTGGATCAAGTTCCAATTGAACGTGAAACCGGCGTCATCGGCATTGTCCATGGGCCAGACAGCGTGTGCCGAGGACGTTGGTACTGCACGTAAGGTATTTCGTACGCTTAACGCAGAGATCTTTGATTAGTACGGTACCAGACGCTGCTGAGGCGTCAATATTTGACTGGCTTGATTTGGTGATCGCTTTGCTGCGCGAGTACACAAGACGAATGAATGAGTGAATACACTCTACAGGTACGAGAAGTAGGCAGAATTTATAACATTCAGTATGACAGTAGCTTACAACAGTCTCGCAAGCTTGTCTGATATCTGTGTTTCGTTCTCGGAGCTGATGCCTGATTGACTGTGGATATCGATGATTCTGTCACTCAGAGTGGCAGAAAGCGAGAGTGACACGCAAAGGGATCATAGCTCACGATCTTGCTTGCGTACCGCGACAATCGCTACGTATTTCCCGATGCAGTACTTTTACTTCAAAAAATCTGCTTTCGAATTCTCAAACCTATTTGTTCTTTCTATTATCTCTTTGCTAATGGCCAGCCGCCTTCGAAAATGTAATCTCTAACATCACGATTGGCTGGCGCCTGTTCTTACAAAAAGGTTTAGCGTAAACCCGTATTTACATGCTAGAGCGCTTAGTAAAAAAATGCGCCAGCCAATCCTGATGTCAGGCATATTGTCGAAGGTGGCCGGTTAGTGGCAAATAATTCTCAAGCACGAAAACCTTTGTGAATTCGGCAGCACATCAAGAGTGATTTCTTTCGGCACAGTGAAAGAAAAAAAAAAGTCAGCTTGAGAACGACGAAAAAGAACAAGGATATTCACGAAGTTAAACGCTCCACCTTGAGGTCGGCGTTCCTGCGTAGCTCGTCGGCCCACTCCTTGTAGGCGTCGCCATGCACGCGAGACGGTTGACAAAATCTCGGAACTCGCGGATGCGCAAGTCACCGGGGCAAATGCAGGTCCACTCGTAGAGCAGCTTCAGGATAGTCAGTGTACGCCGGGCAGTTCGCACAGGGGTCCGTGCGCTGGAGCCACCGCCTCGCACGCTGCGACCAAGCCGAGAGCCGCCACTCAGTGACGAGGCACTTTAAATGATTTTCACACACAGCTTGACGCAGCAACGCCAACGACAAACGCGGATGCTTTGGCACCTATGGACTTTCCCAACGAGAGCTCCCTGGCGTTGCGGTATACTGATATTGAACTGTTGTGAACCAACGTGAGCACGTGTTCAAAAGCACTATAGGACCAGCTGCAGCCTGAGCGCTTTACCCACATGCAGCAGTTCGAGAGGACGTGCTCTCGCAGCTTCTCAGATAGCAACCGCGCGACCTTTTGGGGGCGAAGTTTCTGCCGCTTGGCTTCTGGAACATCTTTACACTCGAGACACACCCTTCAATAAGGCCATATGATGTGCAAAGTCGAAAATAGTCACTTAAAATAAGCTTGAGCATGACAGGAT
>NC_051156.1:205636553-205649053 GCF_013339745.2 Dermacentor silvarum
CGAATTTTATTTTATTTATTTATTTATTTTATTTTTTTACTTCTTATTTTTTATTATTATTGTTGTTTTTTTTTTGGTTCGTCTTCTATCACCTTTCATCCCTTTACCCCTTCCCAGTACAGGGTAGCCGCCGGTATTTACAACTGCTACCTCCTTGTCGAACGTCCCTTCTTGTCTCTCTCTTCTTCCGTCGCGCGAAAGGCCGTGGAAGGACGGGAGGGAGGGACTGGAGGCGACGTTTTGCTGCGGCACCAATGGGTATTTACATAAGAACATTGCGATGCGAGAATCTGGTAAAGAATTCCGCGCGCTCAACGAGTGACCCGTTCTGATCTCGTCGAAAACCTCCGAGCAACCCCCAGAGGCGCCAGCAACAGTCACCAACGCCGCGCGTGTTCGCTGCGAACGTGAGCAAAACTCCGACGGCGTCGACAACAGTTCTGCGCGTTGCTGGTGCTGCTGCATGTCCAAGCTTATACAGCTGATAAAACTACTATCCTTACTCCATATAGTTCTCTAGTAATTTGCTATGGTATTGATGCTTCGCCTTTCAGCTGAAACTGCGACATTTTTTCGACCCCTGCCGCACTGCCTACTGAATACGCGCGCGACGCCATTGCTACAGCAGAAAAGACACGTCACATTGCCTGTCTTCGCCTCTCTTAGTCGCAGACACGGCAGTTGTTGTACTACGCCCGCCACCGGGACGCCCGCTTCAGTGCTGGTGATCTTTCTTTGTCTGGTCCAAGTCTCGGCGCGCTGGCCTTTCTGAAAAACTACTTTGGAGATACTCTGGCGCTTATCGCGTCCTGCGACAATTGACAGACCTTACTTAAGAAATATCCCCGCTCGATCCTACCACGTATTCTCCTTCCTCAGACGTCGTGCACGTGGCCCACCTCAAGCCCTACCTTTCCCCCGTCTTAGGCGCCGGGTTGGCGCTTTTCCGGCCGGAGGTTAATGTCACGAGACAGCTCGCAATGGGAAAAGACGTTTATCACTGGGGTGAAGAAGACGACGATTGAAAATATGGTCTTTCCGCCGTCTTGGCAGTGGTACAACTTGCTGTAAATGGCTTGTAACTATATCTTTTCATTTATACTGTTTCCCGTGGCAATATATATGCCGTTTGCCTTCAATTGTTAACCTGGAGTTTTTTGTTTACGCCACGAAATTTTCCGACCAACGAGAGGTATACAGCTTCGCTGTAACGCAAAATCACCTCCCAAGCACTCCGTACAGATGGTTAACCAGCGAAGCTGGAACGTGCGGCCCCGGTGATTATCACTGGGTTAATCCCGACTTTGAATCTCGTCTTTGTGTTTCTTAATGAGGTTACACACACGTTCGGCTGCGATGGAGAAAACGACGTCACTGCATGCTGGCAGTCCGCCGTTGTCGCTTTGCCGCTTGAGATTATTCAAAATTTCAAAATTAAATCTTTCCGTCACGTAAGACAATGAATGACTCATACCTCCTTAAGCTACGGCTCATACCCCCGTAAACGCGGCCTCCCCATTACGATGACAGAAGAGAGAAATTCTACGCTGGAATGATGAGCGGCAACGAGGCAGCTATGAAGGAAGACGACGACGCTCGAGCCAATGATAGTTTCTGCGTACAGCTGATGATAGTTTCTGCGTACAGGCGACGAACGGACGAATCGGCTAGCCATATAGAGGTTCACTGTAAAATCCGAAGACACCTATGCGCTTCTTATGAGTTTTAAATGCAAAATAAACTATGTTCAATTAATCGCGGCTCAGCAGTCCGAGTTATGAACTCCTTGCGGGCAAGCGAGCGCGTTGAGACGCTTGGCGCGTTTGGTTTGGCCTTCCCAAAGCGTAGTTAAAACGAAGGCGAGAGCTTACGCGGACAATCAACGCGCAGAAAAAAATGCCGCAGTTTCGCCCGAAAGGCGAAGCATCGATTGCGATAGCAAATTAGTAGAGCGCTATTCGGAGTAGGGATAGTAGTTTTATCGGCTGCATAAACTTGGACACATTGGCTTACTAACTGAATTAACAATCATGGTGTCAGCGCGCACAAGCAAACATGAATAGATCACACTGAATGACCGCAGCCAACGACTGTCAAAACGCTGGCAGCAAGCGCAAGTTCGCGCGGTTTATCGCTTCAACGGAAACTGAGCGCCAAATGCACAGCCCATACAAAGGTCAGAGCCGTGTGGAGATAAGAGACGGTGTGGGCGACCGCCGGGCAGAGAAGTTGTTGGCAGAGGAGAAGCTGCCCACCCCCCCCCCCCCCCCCCTCTTCCCGTTTCTTGCTTTCGCGTGGGAGATTGAATGGTAAGATACGCCTGTGGCGCCGGAGCAAAGCGCCGCCCCGCCTCCCTCCCTCCCTCCCCTCCCATACCCCAACGGCCTTTCGCGGGACGGTCGCGTTTGCTTTCCGCCGTGTGTTCGCCCTCCGTGATAGCGCGCGTCCCCCGCGCGCTTTCGCTCGCGCATACGGCGCGCGGCGACGATTTTATCGCCCTTGGAATCTATACGGAACCTCACGGCGACGCCGACGGCAGAAATCCGGTTGAAGTGTCCATATAATTGCTATCGCAATAAAATACATTTCATCAAAGGGACTATAACGCTTTAGCATTCCCACACGTAAGCAGCCAACTTTTGTATGCAGATCTGTAGCAAATAAAAAAAATGGCACAGTTTCGCCCTAAGGGCGAAGCAATGAATGCGACAGCAACACAGCAATGTCATACGAAGTAAAGTGAGCGGCTTTGGTAGCAATATGAATTGTAGTAAACATGAGCTGATTAAGTAAGCAGGTGTGCTGCGGCGTAAGTAGACCGACATGAAGAGAGACTCGATGACCGCGAGAAGGAGCGTGTGAAACGGTGGTGTTGATGAGAAGCGCTTCCCGTGGGCAGCGCGTGCGAAGGGACACACCTGTAGCGCTGCACTGCCGATCCGGGCAGCATTGCATGTGTAGCGTGCGTTGGAAATTGTGGCCCGAGTATTACTAACTGAATGAACAAGCGTGGTCTGAGCGCGCACAAGCAAACATAAATAGATCACACTGAATGACCGCAGACAACGACTGTCAAAACGCTGGCAGCAAGCGCATGTACGTCGCAGCGGGCGAAGGTACGTGCGGTCTATCGCTTCAACGGAAACTGAGCGGCGAATGCACAGCGCATAGAAAAGGTCAGAGCCGTGTGGAGATAAGAGACAGTGCGGCCGGCGAGCGACGAGCGCGGTTGTTGGCAGAGTAGAAGTGCGCCCCCCCCCCCTCCCCCCGCTCCCCCCGGCGCTGCCTTCCCGCTTCCTTGCTTGCGCGTGGGAGATTGAGTGGGAAGTGCCCCTTGCGCCCGGTTGCACGATAGGCCTTTGGTGCCGGAGCGCAGCGTCGCCCCGCCTCCCTCCCTGCCTCCCTCCCTCCCATATCCTCACGCGCGACGGTCGCGTTTGCTTTCCGCCGTGCGTTCGCACTCCGTGATAGCGCGCGTCCCCCGCACGCTACCGCTCGGGCATACGGCGCGCGGCGATGATGTTATCTATACGGAACCTCACGGCGACGGCGACGACGACGAAGACGACGACGACGACGAAGACGACGACGACGGCGACGCCGACGGCAGAAATCCAGTTTAAGTGTCCATATAATTGCTATCGCAATAATAAAGTAAAGGTCAGCCAACCGCTACCGGCAGCCACAGTCGATCCATTACGATTTAATTTGACGTGCAAATGTGCAGGTGCGGCCACTGCTAGCGGGAACTCGGGAGCCCGTGGCCATCGTCACTAGACTTTGCAAGCGTTCCAGGGGCTTTATGGCATAGGGAGCCTATATGCAAGCGCTGTTTTTTTTAGGGACGAAGCACCTTAGGGACGAAGCAAACCAGAGTCCGTAGCTCTGGTTTGCATGGAGGCGCGCGCTAGGGGCGCTGCGGTGCACAAGGGCTATATAAGCGCTGTATGTATGTACTCGGATCGGACGACTCTCCCCCCGACCACAGGGACTCGCCTATCACGCACAATGAAGTCACTAAATTCTTTTACTTAGCGAGAAGGGTCTTCCCGCCGCCTCATTCTAAGCTAAGCAGGCCGCAGGCGGTCACGCTCAGACTCCTGCAAACTAACTCCTACGCAAATCCGGTGTCTCTTAACAGCATATATCCTGATATTTATCCGAATTGTTGTTGCGCGGCCTGTGGTGAGGCTGCTACTTTGGCTCACATGCTCTGGGAGTGCGAATCGTTGGGCCCGAAGTTCAGCAAGGAAGAGTGGGACGCACTCTTGCGAAGTCCCCTCTTTGAAGACTAAATCCTGGCCGTCCAGCGCGCCCGTGATCGGGCTGGCAGGCTAGACCTGTCAGTCCCGTCGTGGGATTAGCCGGGTGCGCGTTTTATCGCGTTTTGCTGGACCCAATAAAAGTTTATTCACTCACTCACTCACTCACTCACTGTACACATGTACAGTATATATATATACACCATAGCGCTGGTTTGCATGGAGACCGCTAGAGGCGCTGCGGTGCATAAGTGCGTTCGTTTCCGACGCGCGCTCTCTTTCTCGTTCCCGACACTCTCTCTCTCTCTCTCTCTTCCGTAGCTAGAGGCGCTGCGGTGCACAAGGCTGTTCGTTGCCGACGCGCGCTCTCTTTCTCTCTCGTTCGTAGCTAGGGGCGCTGCGGTGCAGAAGGGCTTAGGGAGCCTACATGCAAAACCGTTTAAAACGGCGTTGCATGTAGGCTCCCTGACAAGGGCTGTCGTTCCCGACGCGCTCTCTCTCTCTCTCTCGTCCGTAGCTAGGGGCGCTGCGTTGCACAAGGTCGTTCGCTCCCGACGCGCGCTCTCTTTCTCTCTCGTCGGTAGCTAGGGACGCTGCGGTGCACAAGGGCGTTCGTTCCCGACGCGCGCTCTTTCTCTCTCGTCGGTAGCTAGGGACGCTGCGGTGCACAAGGGCGTTCGTTCCCGACGCGCGCTCTTTCTCTCTCGTCCGTAGCTCTGATTTACCCGAATGATCCCCCGGTGCTTCGCCCACTCATCATCATTCACTTCGTGGATATGCGGTGATTTTTTTCTAACAGCGCTTGCATGTAGGCTCCCTATTTATGGCAGCGTTGGCAGCGCACTGCGCAGCGCCATCACCGACGCATCGCGAAGTGTTGCTGCGCAGGCGCAATCAAAGCGATATCTGGAGCGCCCGGTGCGTCGTCTGCTGCAGTTCCTCCCTACGCCACTCCCGCTCTCACTGCTCCGACGTTCGCATTGCCATGCTGTCAACGGCAACGACATTTTGTGACTAAAGTGGGGCAGACTAGACAGCGTTGCATGTAGGCTCCCTAGGACTGACACGACAGCATGGATGGCCGATCCAACCAATGGATGAGCATGACGTAGCTCAGCGCCGCCGAATCACGCCACACTCAAAAACACCGGAGACAAGGTGCTACCGGCGTCAGTTGTTGCAGCCCAACCGCTCCACGGTCGTCCTCGGAATAAATGAGCACTCAGACCCGTCATGTAAATCAAGCCTGAAAGCTAGGTCATGTATGTGGCTGTGTCCTTCTTGATGCAAATGCAGATAAAATGCGACGCTGCATTGCCGAGAGTAAAGAACAGCTAGAGAACACCAACCCTTCAGTGGGTTTATGGAAAGTACTGAGAGACGCATGGAGCAATTATAGTGATCCCAACTTTTGATAACCGGGTCAAGTACCGTTTAAAAACTCTCTATAGCCTTAGATATATTAAATTAATAAAACCCCATTCGCACGCGGCAAAAGATAAAGAAATTGTAAAACGAGTGAAGAATCCTGCAACGAAAAATTGCAGACGTGTTTATTTCTGAAGTAACAAAAACAAAGATGGATGGAATAACAGTAGATTTAATCAAAGATGGAGGATATATTAGGCTACAAACGAATGCCACGAAACAAAACACCCACAGCGCATGCCTTTTATGTTAAGCTCTATCATACTTTTATTATGGAATGTAAGTACGTCTATTTTCATCAGCCTCCCAAGATCGAAAGGTTAGGCTTCTGAAATGACAAATTCGTCACCCCTATACTCGCGAACAACTTTATGTGGCAATGAAGGGAAAGCTGCGAAGGCAAAGCACGCACAAGTGAGAGCGCTTCTGAAATGAGTACCTCGTTTTAATCCACGTTGGTTTAGGCTGGGGAAAAGAAAACATAAACAGCTTATTAACAACAGTTAAATAAGACAGAACACATCACTGAGCGTAAAAGTTTACTTATTTTGCGGCTTTTACCTTCCGCGTCTAGGGAAACGCGAAACCGTCGCACGTGAAAGCTGCGTCGATTCAGCGTCCGTTCCGAGCAACCAAAAGCACTGTCAAACGCTGCCGGACTACTTGGCGCGGTAACACATGTGCAGCATCCACGCGGCCGTAGCTTTCCCTTCATTGCCACAGAAAGTTGTCCGCGAGTATAGCGGCCTTTGCTGTTAGCAAAGATCAACGCGCTCACTCGAAAAAAAAAGTTTCCTGGGCAGAGCGTTCCTTTTTTGCACATACATAGATGGCACAAAAAGCGTTTTCGCGCCAATTTCAAAAGTGCGTGCGTGTATGCGAATGCACAAAGGAGAAGCCGGTGGAGGACAAAAAAATAAATCACAGCATATCCACGAAGTGAATGATGATGAGTGGGCGAAGCACCGGGGGATCATTCGGGTAAACCACAGCTACGGACGAGAGATAAAGAGAGCGCGCGTCGGGAACGAGACTCAAGGTAATTTTGTCAGCTGTATAAACTTGTACATGCAGCAGCACCAGCAACGCGCAGAACTGTTGTCGACGCCGTCAGCGTTTTGCCCGCGTTCGCACCGAACGCGCGCAAAGTGGAACCGGAAGTGGAACCGGAACCGGAACGCCATCTAGTGAACACTTCTTAAAACTACAGGTGGCTACATACTACTACTACTACTACTACTACTACTACTACTACTACTACTACTACTACTACTACTACTACTACTACTACTACTACTACTACTACTACTACTACTAATACAGAGGAGGGAACGACCCACACCCTAAGGAGCTTCGCCCCTAAAAAAAAAGTGCTCAAGTTTCCGACTATGGGCCAAGAATGATCGTGGCCCGCCGCACCATTCCTAACTGCATTTGTTTCAAATAAATTGCTGAATCTATTAATGCCACTCAAATAATTATTTTTATTGCGATAGCAATTATATGGACACTACAAAGCAGATTTCTGCCGTCGGCGTCGCCGTCGTCGTCGCCGTCGCCGTGAGGTTCCGTATGACGTCAATGGAGATGAAATCGTTGCCGCGCGCCGCCGAACGCTGTATGTGCGAGTGAAAGGGGGCGAGGGACGCGCCCCCTTTCAAGGGGAGTGAACGCACGGCGGAGAACAAACGCGCGTTCTGCGCCGTGCTCCCTTAAGGGCTGCAGAAGTAGGCGTCTCTTTCCTCCTTTACAATCACCATATATGTAGAACAAACGCGCCTTCTTCCGACGCGCGAAAGGCCGTGGGGGGGGGGGGAGGGGGAGGGAAGGGAGGCGACGTTTACCTGCGGCACCAAGTGCCTATTTATATCAGAGGCTCCGGCAACAGTCACCAACGCCGCATGCATTTTGTGCGAACGCGGGCAAAACGCAGACGGCGTCGACCACAGTTCTGCGTGTTGCCGGTGCTGCTGCATGTCCAAGTTTATACAGCTGATAAAGCTACTATCATTACTCCGTATAGATCTCTACAAATTTGCTATCGCAATCGATGCTTCGCCTTTCAGGTGAAACTGCGACAACTTTTTCTCTTTACTGTCCCCTTAATGTTTTGTCTGAATTATAAGCAAAACGTGCGAAATTTTACCGAGCGTGCAAAGTTTCGTTGAACACTATTTATTGATTTTGAATCTTTCTAGTTTTTTTTATACGGAAAACAGTATTCGTAAACGTTTAGCAGTGATTTTCTTGAGATCTCTATACGGTGTTTCGCCGTGGTTGGTATTCCAGTAAACACTTCTCCGCGACCCTCTCTAAAGAAATGTCGCGTTTTCGTGCCACTTATTTTTATTTTATTTTTATTATTTTTTGTAGCAAGAGGCAGCGCAAAGGCTAGAGGGTCAGAGTACGAACGCTGCGCGACTATTCCCGATGGTGATGCGACCAAGTAATATATTAGACACTGGCTGCTGCCGTTTGCATGGAACACGCGAGCTGGGTGTGTCGCTCCTGGACTGCCAAGCTGGATTATGGCACGATTGCCGCTGAGAGGAATGCAACCCTGCGCTAATATCGCATAATGGGCTCAAACAACACAAGCTGGATGAGTCGTCATACAGAGGCACTATTGTCGGGCAATCCCTCTCGGGGACATTGGAGTTTCCTCGAGTCTCGGCAATGGTCTCGTCGAAGTAAGTACATACCGCCGACGGCGCACTTGGTACTGTGGGAAAATAGCGAACTTGGCAGAGCGCCAGAAATTGTGTTCGCCTAAACGCAGACGCGTCTGGTGCCGAGTCACGCAAAATCGCGCTAAACTGGAAATATCCATGAAAGTGATCACCAAAAATACCGCCCCAGCTTTCTCCCCACAGCAATTCGCATGGCCGGATGGCTGCTCATTTTGTCGCCCAAGTGGATTTGCCATGGTGCCATCCATAGTCCTCAGAAAGTGATGATTTCCATTTACGCGTATTTTCGAAGAAATTCAAAGCACGGAGCTTCGAAATCAGCATTATTTTTTACGAAGCAATAAAATATGTTTGAAAGGATCCTTAACAAATGAAAATTCCGTGGACGTATTATTCACATTCGAAATTATGTGCATCTGCATGCAGCATGATAAACCAGCCTGCACACATTTCGCTTTAACAGCACTAGCATGAATTACCGAGAGCCACTAATGCGCACTACCTATACAGATGCCAACGCGAGCTTGGCGAAAGTAGCGAAGTGGAGGAACCGTAGCAGACGACGCACCGGGTACTCCGCCTATCGTTTTGATTGCGCCTGCGCTGCAAGATCTTGTGAGGCCTCGCCCGGTGGCGCTCCGCTGATTGCTGCCACGGTCTCCCGTGTTCCTGCTAGCAGTAGCCGCGCCTGTACAGCCGCGTCTGTGAAATCGACGATGTGTGTGTCGCCGCGAGAGAAGCGAGCGCCGGAGGAGGAACGCGTATGGAAGTGCAGAAGAGAAGCGCGCGCCGGAGAAAGAACGGAGGCGCGCGCTGAGCGCGCTAGAAGTACTGAATATGCTCCCTACGGAAACAGAGTAGGGATGGTCGATAAAATTTTATTGCGATAGCAATTATATGGACACTCAAAAGCAGATTTCTGCCGTCGGCGTCGCCGTCGCCGTCGCCGTCGCCGTGAGGTTCCGTATGACGTCATTTGGAGATGAAATCGTCGCCGCGCGCCGCCGAACGCTGTATGTGCGAGTGAAAGGGCGCGAGGGACGCGCGCTTTCACAGGGAGTGAACGCACGGCGGAGAACAAACGCGCGTTCTGCGCCGTGCTCGCTTAAGGGCGCGTTCACACTGAGACATTCGGCGTCTGCAGCGGCGCGGAACCCAGTTCGGCGGCGGCGAGATCCGCCGGAATAGCCCTTTCCGCACCGATCGGTCTCGGACCGATTTTTGCGGCAGCTGCCGCCGGATTCCCTCACCGCGGACCAATCGGAGCGCGAGTAAGAATTTCGAAGATGGCGGCCGAGTCGGACGCGCGCGCGTTGTCGCAGTCGTGTCTGTCGCGACGTCGTAAATGCTGATCGAATTGGTCCGAAACTTAATATTTGTTATCACGAATAACAATACATCTGAACTTACTCTCTGTAGTACTCCACGTCGCGATCTCGCAGAAGGGGTAGTAGTTTGGTGTCGTGACCAAGCTTTTCGCGCTTTTGCAAAGCAGCATGAACACACCATCGCCGCTGGCGTTGTCTCTTCTGCGAATGCTTCTGCGCGTCATGCATCGCCAGAAAGGTGCTTGCCAACAAGCCTAGCAGTACTGCCTCTTCTTGATCAGGGTTCATTGTCGTTGCGCAAAGATAAAACCACGCGAACTCTACACGAGCGGAGATAACTGCGCAGTTTCGAGGCTGAGGGCACATCCGGTATATACGGCGCTTGTTTGGAGGTTAGCGCTTTACACCTCAGATGGCGCTGTATCGCGTTCCGGCGTAAAGTCCCTAAAAAAAATAAAGTAGCGCCATTCGTGTCGCCCATGCAGGCTCCTCCTCTCCCGCGTGTCTTGCAGATTGTAAATGGAGCCAGTTGAGGGGTGGCATGGCTGTTGGCCGAAAAGATGGGCTTGTTCAAATCTTTCCGCTAAACGGACTAGAGCGCTGCGGTCTAAAGCGATTCATTGGAAGAGTGTTCGAGAGATAAATACGGCAAGTATCATGCTTTGTAGACCAGTGAAATAATAAAAACGCTTGCACTGCAAAAAACATCACCTCAAGCAAGCAATACTCGATGCGAGAGCCGACCGTTTGCTTGCGGACGCGCTCGGCGCTGACGCTCTCGATGGCAGCGCCACTATCGCCGTGTAAACTCGGCGGCGCTAAGAATCTGCAAGCTTTTCAAGCACGACGCACTAGCTTTTCTGAAGGTAGTGAAGGCGCCATTTTGTCTGTCCACTGCGTTGTTTATTTTTGGCACGGCGTGCGAGTGTTTTGTGGCGGGCGTTCCACCGCGTTCGAGTCTGGCGCGTTGGCCCTGCACGTCTCGCGATGCCGACCTGCTGTGCCCGCAGTTGCAAAAACAGGTACGAGAATGGAAAGAAGCTGTTTTATTGCGATAGCAATTATATGGACACTCAAAAGCAGATTTCTGCCGTCGGCGTCGCCGTCGCCGTCGCCGTCGCCGTCGCCGTGAGGTTCCGTATGACGTCAATGGAGATGAAATCGTGGCCGCGCGCCGCCGAACGCTGTATGTGCGAGTGAAAGGGCGCGAGGGACGCGCTCTTTCACGGGGAGTGAACGCACGGCGGAGAACAAACGCGCGTTCTGCGCCGTGCTTCCTTAAGGGCTGCAGAAGTAGGCGTCTCTTTCCTCCTTTACAATCACCATATATGTAGAGCAAACGCGCCTTCTTCCGATGCGCGAGAGGCCGTGGGGGAGGGGGGGAAGGGGGAGGGAAGGGAGGCGACGTTTAGCTGCGGCACCAAGTGCCTATTTATATCAGAGGCTCCGGCAACAGTCACCAACGCCGCACGCATTTTGAGCGAACGCGGGCAAAATGCCGACGGCGTCGACAACAGTTCGGCGCGTTGCCGGTGCTGCTGCATGTCCAAGTTTATACAGCTGATAAAGCTAATATCATTACTCCGTATATCTCTCTACAAATTTGCTATCGCAATTGATGCTTCACCTTTCAGGTGAAACTGCGACAACTTTTTTTCCTTCCGCGAGGAAAAGAAAATGCCGTTCGGCGAGAATTGTGGCTACAGCGTATTGGTCGGACTGACTTGAACTCTGCGTCGTCGCGGCTTTGTGAGGTAGTACGGGTGATCTGCCTTATCTTTTTGCTTGTATTCGTGCATCCAGTGTTGCGGTACGTTCAAGCTTGAGTCTCGCGCATGGAGCGTGTATCCACGTCGATGGTAAATGTGCATGCCAGTTGCAACATGTGCCGTGTATGCGCTGCCTATGGCTTCATCCCGGGACGATCACCGCCGAAGACCTGCGAAACGATCGCGCGTTCCACAGACGACACCGGCGTACCGTTCGCCGAGCGGCTGCCCGAGCTCGGCCGCGCACCTGCGAAACGAGCGCGCGTTCCACAGACGACACCGGCGTACCGTTCGCCGAGCGGCTGCCCGAGCGCGGCCGCGCGCCGCTTTCGCTTTCGCGTCCGTAGTTTCCTCCTGGACGCTGTAGGGGCGCAGCTGCAGCTGCTGAGAGAGGAGGCAGAGGCGAAGGGGTGCGGTTGGCGCTACTTTATTTTTTTTAGGGACTTTATTCCGGCGGCGCGGTGGGCTAGCAGTGTGACCGGCGCGAATTTCGGCGGCAGGAGAATTCCGTTCGCTGTAGACGCCAGATTCCCCAGTGTGAACGTGCCCTAAGGGCTGCAGAAGTAGGCGTCTCTTTTCTCCTTTACAATGACCATATATGTAGAGCAAACGCGCCTTCTTCAGACGCGCGAGAGTCCGTGGGGGAGGGAAGGGAGCCGACGTTTAGCTGCGGCACCAAGTGGCTATTTATATCAGAGGCTCCAGCAACAGTTACCAACGCCGCACGCATTTTGAGCTAACGCGGGCAAAACGCCGATGGCGTCGACAACAGTTCTGCGTGTTGTTGCTACCAAAGCCGCTCACCTTACTTCGTATGACATTGCTCTGTTGCTATCGCATTCATTGCTTCGCCCTTAGGGCGAAACTGTGACATTTTTTATGGCGATCCCTACTCTGAATAGCTCTCTACTAATCTGCTATCGCAATCGATGCTTCACCTTTCGGGCGAAAATGCGACAATTTTTTAATCGATTAACGATTAATCGTTCATCGGTTTAGCGTATAATCGATTAAACGCTTTCG
>NC_051156.1:205654053-205658756 GCF_013339745.2 Dermacentor silvarum
GCTGCCGGGTGCAGGGCAGCAGCGCAGCTGAACGGGTGCGCACCGATTTGAAACTACTGCCAACCAAACATTATCGGCGCATACGTTGTCTCTCAGGGTCACGTGCTGACCCTATACTGCGAGGTAAAAAGCGAGGAAAATGGCTTGACGGTGAGTTCGCTTGCCAAGACTTGCTGCCTCACGTAATGCTTGCTCTCTCCTAGTTTATTTCTTCCTCCACGGGGGCGGCCTCTTTCCGGGCCCCAGGCAGCCTGTGTGACCTGTGCGTAAAGCGGGGAAGCGCTTGGCCAGCTCTACAGGACTCGGGGAAAACAGTCGACAGTCGCTCTCGGTCTTCGCAGCCGCGCTGTTGTTGCTCGTACTGTCAAAATTTTCACGCCACTTGAGTCACTGTCTGGAAAACGATTAATCGAACTGCTTCAATCGATTAAACCGATTAAATGTACACATCGATGACAATTAATCGTTTTGCGGCGTACTTTTAGTCGATTAATCGATTAATCGTTCATCGATATTACCATCCCTAGAACACAGTTGCGCATATGTCCGCCATCTTTCCCGCCGACGCAACCGTGTTAAGCAGAAAAGCCACTCGTGTTGAATGCAGGATACGGCGCGGCTCAGCGGGCTCAGCTGCCAAGTGTGCTTGATCAACACCACCTAGACTTTTAAAGCCTAGGTGGTGTTGGCTTGCTCCTTCATTCCTCGAAGGCGGTGGCGCTGCGGGCGGCAGCGCACAGAGGCTCGCGATGATGGTGGCGCGGCGGGCGGCAGTGCAGGCCACAGAAACTCCATGTTGCAGGGGCAGCTGTGAAGTTCGCTTTGCCTGAAAAGGATGATTCTTGCGCATGTGACCAGATTTGGTGAATAGCGGCGCGAGCAGCCCGTTAAATCAGATGCGCAACTCTGCTCCCCAAGGGGAGCGTATACAATAACTCTAGAGCGCTCGGCAAATCAACGCCACATAGTGGAAAGTCAAGGTGGCGTTGAGCAAGCGGGAAAAAGAGGCGAATCGTAGCGGAGGAGGAGGGTTGGCGGAAGGGCGCATGGTTGACCTCATAAAGCTGTCGCTACGGGCTCCGTGTGCGCTATGGACGTACCGGGTTCGTACCGGTACGTACGTACCGGAACGTTGAGGCCGAGCGCCAAGCTAGAACGACGGAGCAGTGATGCAAGTGGCGGTAGGCCGAGCGCGAGTCGACCGACCCCGAAGTCGATCGTCGCCAAGCGCTGGCCACGAGCTGAACAAGTCTGGCAAAAGGCGAGGACCTTATCGTGCCCAGAAGACTCCAGAAGAGGAAGGAGAGGAAAATGAATACAGTGAATAATACATTACCAAATTACAAAAATAAAAGTCTGTGCTTTAATTAAATTAAAGCACGTTGTAGAGAAGCTTACCAAGCGCGGAAGCGTGCATTAATGAAACGCTGTGTGTATTGTCGTTGCAAAACCAAGCCAAAATGACCTTTCGCTCCTGATAACTAGGTTTACAAGAGTTAAACTTCAGCCAATTTTTTCGTCGGTCTCATCAGGTGAACCGGCGAGGTGCGACGCGTATGAAGTCGCTACCGGCGTTCATCATCGCGGGAGCATTGTTGCAAGTCTGGGATCTGCCAAGTCGCCGTTCCTGATGCGCCGTAGCAGTTGTCTTACGTGCTGCTTCGCGCAATGTGTTCACTGCGTAGTGTTACAGCACCATGGAAGGAGCAAGGAACAGCGTGTAAGGAGCTCTGCTATCGCCAACAATGCCTTGCTATGGCATGCAACCGCGAAATTGTAATTCCGAGAGAATGTTATTTGGCTACCCTGGCCTACTTTGATCTGTGCCTAAAATAATTAGTAGCCCCAATGACGAATTGAAACTGGGCCTGCAGCATGCTAAGCGACTACCTATCCTAGGCGCAACGCGTACAGCTGGGAAGGGGCGTAGAATACGTGCGACAGTGAAGCGGAAGAGCACCGCCACCGTGATGCTGTCACCATATCTACGGGCATGTGCGCCTCGTGCGTGGAGAACTAGATGGTCTCGAGAGAAGTGCGTTTGGCTGCAAAAGCGCCGAAGCCGAAGGGAAGCGCCGTCACTCTCCGCTCAATCGACTGTAATGTAAGTTGAATAATTATGTAAGCTTTACGAATGACTCTTGCATAACTTATACAATCATCTAGGTGGGTTTTTGCCGAATTTCTTTAAACTGCGAATATCATTCCTGGCCATGGTCAGTCCCGTTTTCTTTCCGACTTATCCCAACGAAACACTGGTCTAATCCCGAAGATGGTGCAGTCTAGAAATGAAGCCTATTCTTAAAGCAGAGCAGTCCTTTTAGACTGCTCTGCTTTAAGATCTTGCTAAGCGCTGGCGGTGGCGCTCCGCGGATTGCTGCCACGGGCTCCCGTGTTCCTGCTAGCAGTGGCCGCGTCTGTACATGCCCCGTATGTGATAGAAAAGCTTCGCCTTTAAGAGTGGAACGCGATACAGCGTTATTGGACGCTGTTGACGTCGGCTCTGACAGCGTATTTTCTGCGACATGGGGCCCAATCAAATTTTAGAAAAGCTCGGTTTTCAACATTCCGCTCAATGTTGCCTAGAACCAAAGTACAGCGAAACACCATCACAATTGGAGGACGCTTAAGCTTCGCCTTTAAGAGTGGAACGCGATAACATTAAATGATCCCTGGCTGCTTATCATGTTGTTGTTTTTTCTCGTAATTCAAATTACAATCCGACGCTAAAACGTCTATAGGTTGTGGTTAAGTCGTACTTTACGATTTTGTTTGATGGATTTTACTTTGAAAAATTCAATTTTTGTTCACGAACACCTTGCGCCACGCGAAGGGCCCTCCCGGTCGGGGTGGTTCAGGATAATGTGGTTCGGCATGATTATTTCCGCCAGACGTAGGGAGCCTAGCCAGACGCCGATGCTAACGCCGACACCGACGCCTAATTTTCTGCGACGCGGGTCCCTTAACGCTATCGCGTTAAAATGTGCGCCGGTCACGTGGGTATACCGTATGCCGCTCTTCAATGAACCTCTTTGACGCCTGCTTGGTTCACTGTGCATCTGCCACTGGGTATGGGCAGACAACATTAGTGCTAGATGATGTAAGAACGGTTAAAAGACGAAATTGATTTATTGATTGCCCCTTTGGCAGATTTAGAGACGTGATCGCTTTGAAGAAACCCTCCGGGAAGGAAAGAAAAAAATTATCGCGAAGACTCTCACTACTTCTGTAAGGAAAGGAGCATAAAGAAAGAGAGAGAGAGAGTTAAAGGGAAAAGAAAGGCACGTCAACCGAAGTAAACCATCGTTTGGCTACCTTGCGCAGGGGGAAATGGGGAAATATGAGAAAAAAAGTTGTCGCAGTTTCACCTGAAAGGTGAAGCATCAATTGCGATAGCAAATTTGTAGAGAGATATACGGAGTAATGATATTAGCTTTATCAGCTGTATAAACTTGGACATGCAGCAGCACCGGCAACGCGCCGAACTGTTGTCGACGCCGTCGGCATTTTGCCCGCGTTCGCTCAAAATGCGTGCGGCGTTGGTGACTGTTGCCGGAGCCTCTGATATAAATAGGCACTTGGTGCCGCAGCTAAACGTCGCCTCCCTTCCCTCCCCCTTCCCCCCCCTCCCCCACGGCCTCTCGCGCATCGGAAGAAGGCGCGTTTGCTCTACATATATGGTGATTGTAAAGGAGGAAAGAGACGCCTACTTCTGCAGCCCTTAAGGAAGCACGGCGCAGAACGCGCGTTTGTTCTCCGCCGTGCGTTCACCTCCCCGTGAAAGAGCGCGTCCCTCGCGCCCTTTCACTCGCACATACAGCGTTCGGCGGCGCGCGGCCACGATTTCATCTCCATTGACGTCATACGGAACCTCACGGCGACGGCGACGGCGACGGCGACGCCGACGGCAGAAAATCTGCTTTTGAGTGTCCATTAATTGCTATCGCATAAAAGAGCGCACAAATGAATCTTCCTATCGTGAATTAGCAAGGCAGGATACCCTCTCCGGACATACTAACGACGACCGTCCGTACAATCACGCCGGAAATGGAGTGCCACGAAGTAAGAAACGGAAGCGCGTGCGGCGGAAGCCAAGCGCAGGAGCAATGGGCCTAACTGCGAACTCTCCGCCATGATTCATCTCCGCGGGGCATCTCCGGTCCTTGCTTCTTTTGACGCTTGCCTGGCGACGGCGATCGTCTCGCGCCAGGCACTCGGCGACGAGCCGGCATCGTCGCGCGCCTAATGGGACGACGCCGCAAGGACTTGTCCCCGCGGGACAGGCGGCGACCTGCAAATGCGGCATTCCGGTGACGTGCTCTAGAGGGCCCACGAGGCATGCCGGCGTGCTTGAATAAAGTAACGCAGAGCAAGTGCTTGCTTCAAACAGGAAACACATTCCACCGTGCTGAGAATACTCGCGTAATCAGCGGCCTGTCCCTTTCGTTGACTGCATGAGCCTGTTTATATCTCAGAAGCTACACTGATGACCCTTTTAGGCCGGCGCCAGTCGGTTTTACATCCGTGAATGTAACCGATGCCCTGCTTTCGGTTTTGCTTAGAATACCTTTCATGTAGTAACACTTCTCTGACTTGCAAGCCGAGAGCGCTTGCATGGATGGGGCGAAACGGTGTGGTATTTTCTGCCGCTGACATCATGCAACGTTCTCACTCAGGAAGGTGGTTGTGATGGTCAATGTCCT